>NW_020528793.1:0-19593 GCF_003368295.1 Carassius auratus | reverse complement strand
AAAAGACTTATTTCCTGTATATTCTTGTTCATTAAGTAAATGTGTACCTTTTTTTCAACAGCTGATACTTTCTCCATGACAGAGGAAAGGAACATTTGATCTGGGGGAATAAGTGATATAAATAAAAACTTGCACAAATCATTGGTGACTTGTAATTATTTCACAGTCATGTGGTTTACTTACCATTTTGCATCCTTTCAGCGATGTCCTTGGAAACCGTTAGCAATGACATTGCTTTGCTGTCTAACACATCAATGGTTACGTTGTCCATTTTGTTGTGTGTTACACAGGGTAATGCAGGTTCTTATATATCCTAAGGAATCATGGGACCATAGCCAACACCTGTTCCATTCATTATTACTTATAGTTAGCAACAATTGCAATTACCCTTTTAAGTCCACTTTCAGTTTTGGCTCAACATTTGTAACAGTGATTTCCATTGTTTTCATGATTAAGTAACTCTATGTATTAATGGTATTAACACGCGTTTAAGATGTGTGTATAAGTGGTGTTTTGGAAGGGTGTCTTCAAGATAACATATTGGATATATACTTTAGCAGTATGACATGGGTGTTTCTGCTATATAATAAAAAATGTGTTTTTTAAGAAGGTTTCAGCAACAAGATTTTCAGTACCCTCCAGCTGAGCCTTTTTTAACATTTTAAACATAACACCACTGATTTTCATATACAGAAAAGCATAATTGTGTTGGATTTATATTGTGATTTAGACCAACTATTTGAAAGTGAACAGAATGTTGTCAAGTTGTTAGTTGAAGTTACAGCAAGTTGTTAGCAGTTTGCTAACCACATGCAGGTGAAGTATAAACACAGCAAAATAAACTAGAGAATATGAAGAAACCAAACAAATGGAGGAACATAATGTATTATGTATCATTTGTATAGGAGCATACATTTACGACCACATTAGATTGTATAATTTTAAGATTAACATTTTAGTTATAAAAATGCTCATTTGAATAGGTTATGCTGCTGAATACTGTAAAAGGTCTGTATAAAAAAAGAAATGCAAAATAAACATACACAAACATTATATTAACAATAAAGTAAATACAGTAAAACAATATTTAATAAGTATGATTTATAAGATGAAGACGACATAAAAAACGAAATTGAACTGTTTTAAAAGTCCATATGAGAATTTCTGAAACTGAAGTCGACTAGCAATAAACTTGAAAATGCACGTCATCTGTGTCATCAGTGAATCCAGCCAATCGTGGATCAGTTGTGTCGTCATCAGAACCTGTGCAGCCGCTCTTCAGAAGCTGCGCTGGCTAAGTTCTCCGGCTACTCTCGAATCGCTCTCGCGGTACTTTGATGGCACACGTCACAGTCACGTGGCGTCAGCGCTGTATCAAGTCCGACAAAATTTCTAACCGTCATGCACTGCTTCAAGTCAGCCGACGATCGGTTTGCGCAGAGCTGCGTGAAGTCGAACAAGCTGCAGTCTTGAGCCGGAAAGAGAATTGATTAGTAATCTCATGAGTCTCGGGTCGAGTTTGACTCGTTCCTTAATCACGTGACAGCCCCATACGCAAAACTAACGCGGTCTTGAGCCGGAAAGAGAATTGATTAGTTCATCTCATGAGTCTTTCGGGTCGAGTTTGACTCGTTCCTTAATCACGTGACAGACCCATGCGCTATTTCTGACATTTCTGTCACTGTGTTTTTGTTACTGTTTGTTGAGGATCTATGGTTTGTTATTATTTTATAAATAAATAAAAACCCTGTTACAAATAACATATTGATTAATTTGTCTTCTTGACTGTCTATCGGTAAATAAACACTAGGCTATATAATAATATAATAATCCAAGTTTACAATAAAAAGTATTTATAGACTAGTTTGTTCATTTTTACTCCAATTTTGAGTTTGCTGGTATAATAATGGGGTAACACTTTAAAATAATGGTCCGTTGTTGTTAAGTAACTACGCAGGAAGTAATAGGTAGTACTACATTAACACTTAACTTAATACTATTAACTAATATAGAAGCAAGATTAACTGAAGCAGTTAAGTGAATGAGCCTTCATTTAAGGAACAACCAGTAGTATCCTTTAATGTAGTTATTTGATATTACTCTTAGAAGAAAAATTATCGGGTCATTGGAGAACTACTTTGTATATCGTAATGGCCAACTAATGAAGAATAACCAATTAATTACTAATCACAACAGCTACGTCTATAAAGTGAACAATTAGCTTTCTTTATGGAAATGTTATTATATATAATATATATATATATATATATATATATATATATAATATATATATATATAATATATATATATATATGTATATATAGCCTTATCCATATGATATATTTTATGAGCTCCAATTAAGTTCAATGTCCTTCCAACTCTAATAACTTTAACGTTAGTGATATTATGCTGGGGAGGGCTTCTCTTTAGGAAGTGACAATAAAATGATGTTCTCTTGTCAAAACATATCTTTGCATCCTTCATGAAAACATTGACTGCATTTATCAGTGTTAACCACAAAACAACATCTTCCAGATTACAATGTCTGGTAGAATATCACTAGTTCCTCACAGAATATATGGCTGTACAGTATGTGTCAGATAATTTTATTGTAAATTACTTGTGAAATCCAGTACTCATTACTCAAGTGTTACCTTGTCAGTCCGCAGGAACTACTATAGTGATCTGGCCCATTATTTTAAAGTGAAAAACATGTTAACTCCTGACTAATTACTCAAGCGTTACCTTGTCAGTCCGCAGGAACTACTAGTGATCTGGACCATTATTTTAAAGTGAAAAACATGTTAACTCCTGACTAATTACTCAAGTGTTACCTTGTCAGTCCGCAGGAACTACTATAGTGATCTGGCCCATTATTTTAAAGTGAAAAACATGTTAACTCCTGACTAATTACTCAAGCGTTACCTTGTCAGTCCGCAGGAACTACTAGTGATCTGGACCATTTTTTAAAGTGAAAAACATGTTAACTCCTGACTAATTACTCAAGCGTTACCTTGTCAGTCCGCAGGAACTACTAGTGATCTGGCTCATTATTTTAAAGTGAAAAACATGTTAACTCCTGACTAATTACTGCAAGTGTTACCTTGTCAGTCCGCATTAACTCAACGTTACTAAGTGATCTGGACCATTATTTTAAAGTGAAGAGATTTTTTAATTTTAAAAGACAACATTTCTTAAAACTACATAAGGTTACTGTTATAAATAAACAAATAACAAACAATCAAATGTAACGTTTATTTTTTGCGAAAATATCAAAAGTGGTACCAAAGTAGTTCAAATGATAATGAGTTCCAGTCGCAGTCCTCTATATGGAGGTAATAGTTTTTTATAAGGGTACAGAGCAGAAATTAATTTATTAATCCATGAATTATGTATCTGTCTTCTCTCCGTGAAGGCGCACTGGCGCAGTATTCAGATGTCCATAAACTGAAACACAACATTGTCGCAATCTGTAACGAATTGGATGAGGACCAATGAGCGTTCCGATATCAGTGCCGTAAATCATGTCGTGAACGTGGCGCACTGGCGCTATTTTCAAATTCGAATCATAACGAGCGCGAGCTCAGCTTTGACTGTGACGGACGCTGTTGCTGAGAATGAATATGAAGATCCATTGATTAAAGGGCTGAATTTGGATATGTTCCCTTGCAAAACATCTGGATTCTAAAGATATGCAGTAACAGCAAACAAAATAAAATGGATGTGATTTGTAAATTTGTATGCTGTGCTTTTGTGTGTATCTATGGTTTGCAGCATGCACAGAAATGTTATTTCCTATAAATAGACGAGTAAAACTGCTTTCAAATAATTGAATAAAAAACATGTATTTGTACGTTTTAGTGCTATAAAATACGTATAAATTGTACGTTTCTATGTGCATTGAAAACGTATGTAAATATACGGTGTGATAGAACCACATTTAACGTAAAAATACACACGTATTCTCATGAGATCACGGTTGAACACTCGAGTAATGAGTCATGGATTTCACAAGTAATTTACAATAAAATTATCTGACACATACTGTACAGCCATATATTTCTGGTGAGGAACTAGTGATATTCTACCAAACACATTGTAATCTGGAAGATGTTGTTTGTGCTTAACACTAATAAATGCAGTCAATGTTTCATGAAGGATGCAAATATGTTTTGACGAGAACATCATTATTTATTGTCACTTCCTAAAGAGAAGCCCTCCCCCAGCATAATATCACTAACGTAAAGTTATTAGAAGTTGGAGACATTGAACTAGTGGAGTCATTAAATATATCATATGGGATAGGCATAATAATATATATATATATATATATATATATATATATATATATATATATATATATATATATATATACATTTCCATGAAGAAGCTAATTTGTTCACTTTATAGACGTAGCTGTTGTGATTAGTAAATTAATGGTTATTCTAGTTGGTCATAGTTCAAAGTAGTTCTCAATGACGGATATTTTCTTTAGTAATTATCAAATACCTAAAAGGAAACTACCTATGTCCTAAATGAGCTATTACTTACTGCTTAGTTTAATCTTGCTTCTATATTAGTTAATAGTATTAAGTTAAGTGTTAATGTAGTACTACCTATTACTTCCTGCGTAGCTACTTATTAACAACGGACCATTATTTTAAAGTGTTACCATAACTTCTAACACATTAAAAAACTGTCCTTACAGCATTGCAGAAAACATTTATTTCATAAGACATAAGCATGTTTCAGTTTGGCAAGATTTGCACTGAATATTGAATGAAACAGCTTTCTCTAATAGAGAGACAAGCTTTTGAGCAGATTTGGGCTAGATTTCACTTCATTTGAACAGAAGCACTATTTCAACATTACTGGACTCAGAAATCTGTAAACTGACAATCTTGATCATTGAAGTCCTAACATAAGTTTTGTGCATATAACTTCTAACACATTAAAAACTGTCTTACAGCATTGCAGAAAACATTTTATTTCATAAGACATAAGCATGTTTCAGTTTGGCAAGATTTGCACTGAATATTGAATGAAACAGCTTTCTCTAATAGAGAGACAAGCTTTGAGCAGATTTGGGCTATATTTCACTTCATTTGAAACAGAAGCACTATTTCAACATTACTGGACTCAGAAAGCTGTAAACTGACAATCTTGATCATTGAAGTCCTAACATAAGTTTTTGTGCATATAACTTCTAACACATTAAAAACTGTCTTACAGCATTGCAGAAAACATTGTATTTCATAAGGCATAAGCCATCTTTCCAGTTTGGCAAGATTTGCACTGAATACTGAATGAAACAGCTTTCTCTATTAGAGAGACAAGCTTTTGAGCAGATTTGGGCTTGATTTCACTTCATTTGAACAGAAGCACTATTTCAACATTACTGGACTCAGAAAGCTGTAAACTGACAATCTTGGTCATTGAAGTCCTAACATGAGTTTTTTGTGCATATAACTTCTAACACATTAAAAACTGTCTTACAGCATTGCAGTAAACATTGTATTTCATAAGGCATAAGCATCTTTCAGTTTGGCAAGACTGGCACTGAATATTGAATGAAACAGCTTTCTCTATTAGAGAGACAAGCTTTTGAGCAGATTTGGGCTAGATTTCACTTCATTTGAACAGAAGCACTATTTCAACATTACGGGACTCAGAAAGCTGTAAACTGACAATCTTGATCATTGAAGTCCTAACATGAGTTTTTGTGCATATAAATTCTAACACATTAAAAACTGTCTTACAGCATTGCAGTAAACATTGTATTTCATAAGGCATAAGCATCTTTCAGTTTGGCAAGATTTGCACTGAATATTGAATGAAACAGCTTTCTCTATTAGAGAGACAAGCTTTTGAGCAGATTTGGGCTAGATTTCACTTCATTTGAACAGAAGCACTATTTCAACATTACGGGACTCAGAAAGCTGTAAACTGACAATCTTGATCATTGAAGTCCTAACATAAGTTTTTGTGCATATAACTTCTAACACATTAAAAACTGTCTTACAGCATTGCAGAAAACATTGTATTTCATAAGGCATAAGCATCTATCAGTTTGGCAAGATTTGCACTGAATATTGAATGAAACAGCTTTCTCTAATTAGAGAGACAAGCTTTTGAGCAGATTTGCGCTAGATTTCACTTCATTGAACAGAAGCACTGTTTCAACATTACTGGACTCAGAAAGCTGTAAACTGACAATCTTGATCATTGAAGTCCTAACATAGTTTTTGTGCATTTAACTTCTAACACATTAAAAACTGTCTTACAGCATTGCAGAAAACATTGTATTTCATAAGGCATAAACATCTTTCAGTTTGGCAAGATTTGCACTGAATACTGAATGAAACAGCTTTCTCTAATAGAGAGAAAAGCTTTTGAGCAGATTTGGGCTTGATTTCACTTCATTTGAACAGAAGCACTATTTCAACATTACTGGACTCAGAAAGCTGTAAACTGACAATCTTGATCATTGAAGTCCTAACATTAGTTTTTGTGCATATAACTTCTAACACATTAAAAACTGTCTTACAGCATTGCAGAAAACATTTTATTTCATAAGACATAAGCATGTTTCAGTTTGGCAAGATTTGCACTGAATATTGAATGAAACAGCTTTCTCTAAAAGAGAGACAAGCTTTTGAGCAGATTTGGGCTATATTTCACTTCATTTGAACAGAAGCACTATTTCAACATTACTGGACTCAGAAAGCTGTAAACTGACAATCTTGATCATTGAAGTCCTAACATAAGTTTTTGTGCATATAACTTCTAACACATTAAAAACTGTCTTACAGCATTGCAGAAAACATTGTATTTCATAAGGCATAAGCATCTTTCAGTTTGGCAAGATTTGCACTGAATACTGAATGAAACAGCTTTCTCTACTAGAGAGAAAAGCTTTTGAGCAGATTTGGGCTTGATTTCACTTCATTTGAACAGATGCACTATTTCAACATTACTGGACTCAGAAAGCTGTAAACTGACAATCTTGATCATTGATGTCCTAACATAAGTTTTTGTGCATATAACTTCTAACACATTAATAACTGTCTTACAGCATTGCAGAAAACATTGTATTTCATAAGGCATAAGCATCTTTCAGTTTGGCAAGATTTGCACTGAATACTGAATGAAACAGCTTTCTCTAATAGAGAGAAAAGCTTTTGAGCACATTTGGGCTTGATTTCACTTCATTTGAACAGATGCACTATTTCAACATTACTGGACTCAGAAAGCTGTAAACTGACAATCTTGATCATTGAAGTCCTAACATAAGTTTTTGTGCATAAAACTTCTAACACATTAAAAACTGTCTTACAGCATTGCAGAAAACATTGTATTTCATAAGGCATAAGCATCTTTCAGTTTGGTAAGATTTGCACTGAATACTGAATGAAACAGCTTTCTCTACTAGAGAGAAAAGCTTTTGACAGATTTGGGCTTGATTTCACTTCATTTGAACAGATGCACTATTTCAACATTACTGGACTCAGAAAGCTGTAAACTGACAATCTTGATCATTGAAGTCCTAACATTAGTTTTTGTGCATATAACTTCTAACACATTAAAAACTGTCTTACAGCATTGCAGAAAACATTTTATTTCATAAGACATAAGCATGTTTCAGTTTGGCAAGATTTGCACTGAATATTGAATGAAACAGCTTTCTCTAAAAGAGAGACCAAGCTTTTGAGCAGATTTGGGCTATATTTCACTTCATTTGAACAGAAGCACTATTTCAACATTACTGGACTCAGAAAGCTGTAAACTGACAATCTTGATCATTGAAGTCCTAACATAAGTTTTTGTGCATATAACTTCTAACACATTAAAACTGTCTTACAGCATTGCAGAAAACATTGTATTTCATAAGGCATAAGCATCTTTCAGTTTGGCAAGATTTGCACTGAATACTGAATGAAACAGCTTTCTCTATAGAGAGACAAGCTTTTGAGCAGATTTGGGCTTGATTTCACTTCATTTGAACAGATGCACTATTTCAACATTACTGGACTCAGAAAGCTGTAAACTGACAATCTTGATCATTGATGTCCTAACATAAGTTTTTGTGCATATAACTTCTAACACATTAAAAACTGTCTTACAGCATTGCAGAAAACATTGTATTTCATAAGGCATAAACATCTTTCCAGTTTGGCAAGATTTGCACTGAATACTGAATGAAACAGCTTTCTCTAATAGAGAGAAAAGCTTTTGAGCAGATTTGGGCTTGATTTCACTTCATTTGAACAGAAGCACTATTTCAACATTACTGGACTCAGAAAGCTGTAAACTGACAATCTTGATCATTGAAGTCCTAACATTAGTTTTTGTGCATATAACTTCTAACACATTAAAACTGTCTTAACAGCATTGCAGAAAACATTTTATTTCATAAGACATAAGCATGTTTCAGTTTGGCAAGATTTGCACTGAATATTGAATGAAACAGCTTTCTCTAAAAGAGAGACAAGCTTTTGAGCAGATTTGGGCTATATTTCACTTCATTTGAACAGAAGCACTATTTCAACATTACTGGACTCAGAAAGCTGTAAACTGACAATCTTGATCATTGAAGTCCTAACATAAGTTTTTGTGCATATAACTTCTAACACATTAAAAACTGTCTTACAGCATTGCAGAAAACATTGTATTTCATAAGGCATAAGCATCTTTCAGTTTGGCAAGATTTGCACTGAATACTGAATGAAACAGCTTTCTCTACTAGAGAGAAAAGCTTTTGAGCAGATTTGGGCTTGATTTCACTTCATTTGAACAGATGCACTATTTCAACATTACTGGACTCAGAAAGCTGTAAACTGACAATCTTGATCATTGATGTCCTAACATAAGTTTTTGTGCATATAACTTCTAACACATTAATAACTGTCTTACAGCATTGCAGAAAACATTGTATTTCATAAGGCATAAGCATCTTTCCAGTTTGGCAAGATTTGCACTGAATACTGAATGAAACAGCTTTCTCTAATAGAGAGAAAAGCTTTTGAGCATATTTGGGCTTGATTTCACTTCATTTGAAACAGATGCACTATTTCAACATTACTGGACTCAGAAAGCTGTAAACTGACAATCTTGATCATTGAAGTCCTAACATAAGTTTTTGTGCATAAAACTTCTAACACATTAAAAACTGTCTTACAGCATTGCAGAAAACATTGTATTTCATAAGGCATAAGCATCTTTCAGTTTGGTAAGATTTGCACTGAATACTGAATGAAACAGCTTTCTCTACTAGAGAGACAAAGCTTTTGAGCAGATTTGGGCTTGATTTCACTTCATTTGAACAGATGCACTATTTCAACATTACTGGACTCAGAAAGCTGTAAACTGACAATCTTGATCATTGAAGTCCTAACATTAGTTTTTGTGCATATAACTTCTAACACATTAAAAACTGTCTTACAGCATTGCAGAAAACATTGTATTTCATAAGACATAAGCATGTTTCAGTTTGGCAAGATTTGCACTGAATATTGAATGAAACAGCTTTCTCTAATAGAGAGACAAGCTTTTGAGCAGATTTGGGCTATATTTCACTTCATTTGAACAGAAGCACTATTTCAACATTACTGGACTCAGAAAGCTGTAAACTGACAATCTTGATCATTGAAGTCCTAACATAAGTTTTTGTGCATATAACTTCTAACACATTAAAAACTGTCTTACAGCATTGCAGAAAACATTGTATTTCATAAGGCATAAGCATCTTTCAGTTTGGCAAGATTTGCACTGAATACTGAATGAAACAGCTTTCTCTAATAGAGAGAAAAGCTTTTGAGCAGATTTGGGCTTGATTTCACTTCATTTGAACAGATGCACTATTTCAACATTACTGGACTCAGAAAGCTGTAAACTGACAATCTTGATCATTGATGTCCTAACATAAGTTTTTGTGCATATAACTTCTAACACATTAAAAACTGTCTTACAGCATTGCAGAAAACATTGTATTTCATAAGGCATAAGCATCTTTCAGTTTGGCAAGATTTGCACTGAATACTGAATGAAACAGCTTTCTCTAATAGAGAGAAAAGCTTTTGAGCAGATTTGGGCTTGATTTCACTTCATTTGAACAGAAGCACTATTTCAACATTACTGGACTCAGAAAGCTGTAAACTGACAATCTTGATCATTGAAGTCCTAACATAAGTTTTTGTGCATATAACTTCTAACACATTAAAAACTGTCTTACAGCATTGCAGAAAACATTTTATTTCATAAGACATAAGCATGTTTCAGTTTGGCAAGATTTGCACTGAATATTGAATGAAACAGCTTTCTCTAATAGAGAGACCAAGCTTTTGAGCAGATTTGGGCTTGATTTCACTTCATTTGAACAGAAGCACTATTTCAACATTACTGGACTCAGAAAGCTGTAAACTGACAATCTTGATCATTGAAGTCCTAACATTAGTTTTTGTGCATATAACTTCTAACACATTAAAAACTGTCTTACAGCATTGCAGAAAACATTGTATTTCATAAGGCATAAACATCTTTCAGTTTGGCAAGATTTGCACTGAATACTGAATGAAACAGCTTTCTCTAATAGAGAGACAAGCTTTTGAGCAGATTTGGGCTTGATTTCACTTCATTTGAACAGAAGCACTATTTCAACATTACTGGACTCAGAAAGCTGTAAACTGACAATCTTGATCATTGAAGTCCTAACATTAGTTTTTGTGCATATAACTTCTAACACATTAAAAACTGTCTTACAGCATTGCAGAAAACATTTTATTTCATAAGACATAAGCATGTTTCAGTTTGGCAAGATTTGCACTGAATATTGAATGAAACAGCTTTCTCTAATAAGAGAGACAAGCTTTTGAGCAGATTTGGGCTAGATTTCACTTCATTTGAACAGAAGCACTATTTCAACATTACTGGACTCAGAAAGCTGTAAACTGACAATCTTGATCATTGAAGTCCTAACATAAGTTTTTTGTGCATATAACTTCTAACACATTAAAAACTGTCTTACAGCATTGCAGAAAACATTGTATTTCATAAGGCATAAGCATCTTTCAGTTTGGCAAGATTTGCACTGAATACTGAATGAAACAGCTTTCTCTAATAGAGAGAAAAGCTTTTGAGCAGATTTGGGCTTGATTTCACTTCATTTGAACAGAAGCACTATTTCAACATTACTGGACTCAGAAAGCTGTAAACTGACAATCTTGATCATTGAAGTCCTAACATAAGTTTTTGTGCATATAACTTCTAACACATTAAAAACTGTCTTACAGCATTGCAGAAAAACATTTTATTTCATAAGACATAAGCATGTTTCAGTTTGGCAAGATTTGCACTGAATATTGAATGAAACAGCTTTCTCTAATAAAGAGAAAAGCTTTTGAGCAGATTTGGGCTTGATTTCACTTCATTTGAACAGAACCACTATTTCAACATTACTGGACTCAGAAAGCTGTAATCTGACAATCTTGATCATTGAAGTCCTAACATAAGTTTTTGTGCATATAACTTCTAACACATTAAAAACTGTCTTACAGCATTGCAGAAAACATTTTATTTCATAAGACATAAAAATGTTTCAGTTTGGCAAGATTTGCACTGAATATTGAATGAAACAGCTTTCTCTAATAGAGAGACCAAGCTTTTGAGCAGATTTGGGCTAGATTTCACTTCATTTGAACAGAAGCACTATTTCAACATTACTGGACTCAGAAAGCTGTAAACTGACAATCTTGATCATTGAAGTCCTAACATTAGTTTTTGTGCATATAACTTCTAACACATTAAAAACTGTCTTACAGCATTGCAGAAAACATTTTATTTCATAAGGCATAAGCATCTATCCGTTTGGCAAGATTTGCACTGAATATTGAATGAAACAGCTTTCTCTAATAGAGAGACAAGCTTTTGAGCAGATTTGGGCTGATTTCACTTCATTTGAACAAAAGCACTATTTCAACATTACTGGACTCAGAAAGCTGTAAACTGACAATCTTGATCATTGAAGTCCTAACATAAGTTTTTGTGCATATAACTTCTAACCAGTGTTAATTTTGACACGAAATTTTAATTTAGTTTTAGTCTTAGTCTTTTGACTATAATTCTTTTTAGTTTTAGTCAAGTTTTAGTCATCTGATTTGTTTTAATTTTAGTCTTATTTTAGTCGACTAAAATTGCTTGGTATTTTAGTCGACTAAAATTGCTTGGTATTTAGTCGACTAAAATTGCTTGGTATTTAGTCGACTAAAATAAGACTAAAATCAATAACAGATTTACTAGACAATTTTTTTACAGCTGGTATAGGAAACAAACTTAACCAAAATATATAAAACACAAATTCAACTTTATTTCAACACAACTGTGTCTTTATTTTGATTCAAAGCTTTTTTTCAGCAACAAAACACTGTCATGATAATGTAAACAATAACTAGCTGCCAATTGACCATCAATAAAAGAAAAATAACGTTAAGTCCAGGACCTTAAAGCTTACAGCTGAGCTGAACAATAAGTGCATACATTTAAAGTAAATATTTAAATAAGTTGGGTGGATAAAAAAAGTAACAAGATTTATAAGGTATTCATTTGTCTAGCAATATTGTATGTTTAATACTACAATATTGCTTAGATTTGTATGTATAATGATAGGATGTGAACATTCATGTTTCACATGACTAATATAGAAATATTTGTGATATTGTCAACAAGTAGAACATTATAAAATATACTAAACATTAGTATTAATCAAATGTATTTATCATGATATTACGTATTAGTATTGTGCTCGCATCTAATCTGAAGAAGGGGCTATTTTACAGTACTTTTCAGTTCGTAATATTTAATGCTACAACATCTACGCACTGCACTATTCCAATTTTGCTTAGCTCAATAAACAAAAGAACATCGTTGTGAAATTACATTTGAGAAAATGTCCCGGGTGGCTCGTCTGTAAATGTCTTTTCAAATTGGTTGTGTTCTTGCCACGAATGAGCGCTCTGCGTGCTTTACACTTTGTTTTGTTTTGTTCGTCGTCAAACGTGAAGTGAGCTGTGGACATTTTGTCGCTCTTTTTAGACAGTAGGGACTTTAAGCAACAGCTGCGAATGGAACGGCTTACAGCGACCGGAAGTTTGCCGTCACACCGCTGTAGCCAAGAACGTAAAAGTCACTAAGCAACGGTAAAACAGAACAGCGCAACGCAGCATTAATTCATTTATTGAGATCCAAAAAAAAATATAATTTAAAAAAGCAAGAGAAGGATTGCTTTTGGCGTTAAATGACAATCCTTTTGTCAGAAGAGGAGTTTTTAATATTGTATGATGTAAATAAGTCTAAAAACATAACATTTATTTACCTAACCTCTCACGTTGTAGCGACTTCCGGCAAATCAGCTGTTCTCCCGTAGTAGACCGTTAAATTAGAACGTCACAAAGTAGCAGTTAAATTCGCGCAGGCGCAATACAACGCAGAATGGCGTTGCCGTTCCACCAGGGCTGTTGCTTAAAGTCCCTATCACCTCTTCGAATGCCGACTTCCCGGGAGCTCATAAAAACTGAAAACCTTCGCTTCACGTCTCAATAAGTCAGGCTCTGATTGGTTCTCTTCTCTCATGCAGTCTGTTCTGTTTTGCCGGTTCTTTTTGCTCATTCCTCGCATCTCTCCCGTCTGCTGATTTGATTTTCGTCACAGTCTATTTTCGTCTCGTCCTTTATTCGTTGACGATAATGTCAATCAATTTAGTCATAGTTTTAGTCTCCATCAGTGCCTTCTATTTTAGTTTTCGTTTCGTTTTTCGTCGGCAAAAATATATTCGTGACGAAAATAATGACGAAAATATTTAGTCAACGAAATTAACACTGCTTCTAACACATTAAAAACTGTCTTACAGCTTTGCAGAAAACATTTTATTTCATAAGGCATAAGCATCTATCCGTTTGGCAAGATTTGCACTGAATAATGAAAGAAACAGCTTTCTCTAATAGAGAGAAAAGCTTTTGAGCAGATTTGGGCTTGATTTCACTTCATTTGAACAGAAGCACTATTTCAACATTACTGGGACTCAGAAAGCTGTAAACTGACAATCTTGATCATTGAAGTCCTAACATTAGTTTTTGTGCATATAACTTCTAACACATTAAAATCTGTCTTACAGCATTGCAGAAAACATTGTATTTCATAAGGCATAAACATCTTTCAGTTTGGCAAGATTTGCACTGAATACTGAATGAAACAGCTTTCTCTAAAGAGAGAAAAGCTTTTGAGCAGATTTGGGCTTGATTTCACTTCATTTGAACAGAAGCACTATTTCAGCATTACTGGACTCAGAAAGCTGTAAACTGACAATCTTGATCATTGAAGTTCTAACATTAGTTTTTGTGCATATAACTTCTAACACATTAAAAACTGTCTTACAGCATTGCAGAAAACATTTTATTTCATAAGACATAAGCATGTTTCAGTTTGGCAAGATTTGCACTGAATATTGAATGAAACAGCTTTCTCTAATAGAGAGACAAGCTTTTGAGCAGATTTGGGCTAGATTTCACTTCATTTGAACGAAGCACTATTTCAGCATTACTGGACTCAGAAAGCTGTAAACTGACAATCTTGATCATTGAAGTCCTAACATAAGTTTTGAGCATATAACTTCTAACACATTAAAAAACTGTCTTACAGCATTGCAGAAAACATTGTATTTCATAAGGCATAAACATCTTTCAGTTTGGCAAGATTTGCACTGAATACTGAATGAAACAGCTTTCTCTAATAGAGAGAAAGCTTTTGAGTAGATTTGGGCTTGATTTCACTTCATTTGAACAGAAGCACTATTTCAACATTACTGGACTCAGAAAGCTGTAAACTGACAATCTTGATCATTGAACGTACTAACATAAGTTTTTGTGCATATAACTTCTAACACATTAAAAACTGTCTTACAGCTTTGCAGAAAACATTGTATTTCATAAGGCATAAGCATCTATCCGTTTGGCAAGATTTGCACTGAATACTGAATGAAACAGCTTTCTCTAATAGAGAGAAAAGCTTTTGAGGCAGATTTGGGGCTTGATTTCACTTCATTTGAACAGAAGCACTATTTCAACATTACTGGACTCAGAAAGCTGTAAACTGACAATCTTGATCATTGAAGTCCTAACATAAGTTTTTGTGCATATAACTTCTAACACATTAAAAACTGTCTTACAGCATTGTAGAAAACATTTTATTTCATAAGACATGAGAAGTTTCAGTTTGGCAAGATTTGCACTGAATATTGAATGAAACAGCTTTCTCTAATAGAGAGACCAAGCTTTTGAGCAGATTTGGGCTTGATTTCACTTCATTTGAACAGAAGCACTATTCCAACATTACTGGACTCAGAAAGCTGTAAACTGACAATCTTGATCATTGAAGTCCTAACATTAGTTTTTGTGCATATAACTTCTAACACATTAAAACTGTCTTACAGCATTGCAGAAAACATTGTATTTCATAAGACATAACGCATGTTTCAGTTTGGCAAGATTTGCACTGAATATTGAATGAAACAGCTTTCTCTAATAGAGAGACAAGCTTTTGAGCAGATTTGGGCTAGATTTCACTTCATTTGAACAGAAGCACTATTTCAGCATTACTGGACTCAGAAAGCTGTAAACTGACAATCTTGAGCATTGTAGTCCCTAACATAAGTTTTTTGTGCATATAACTTCTAACACATTAAAAACTGTCTTACAGCATTGCAGAAAACATTGTATTACATAAGGCATAAGCACCTTTCAGTTTGGCAAGATTTGCACTGAATATTGAATGAAACAGCTTTCTCTAATAGAGAGAAAAGCTTTTGAGTAGATTTGGGCTTGATTTCACTTCATTTGAACAGAAGCACTATTTCAACATTACTGGACTCAGAAAGCTGTAAACTGAAAATCTTGATAATTGAAGTACTAACATAAGTTTTGTGCATATAACTTCTAACAGATTAAAAACTGTCTTACAGCTTTGCAGAAAACATTGTATTTCATAAGGCATAAGCATCTATCCGTTTGGCAAGATTTGCACTGCATACTGAATGAAACAGCTTTCTCTAATAGAGAGAAAAGCTTTTTGAGCAGATTTGGGCTTGATTTCACTTCATTTGAACAGAAGCACTATTTCAGCATTACTGGACTCAGAAAGCTGTAAACTGACAATCTTGATCATTTAAGTCCATAACATTAGTTTTTGTGCATATAACTTCTAACACATTAAAAACTGTCTTACAGCATTGTAGAAAACATTTTATTTCATAAGACATAAGAATGTTTCAGTTTTGGCAAGATTTGCACTGAATATTGAATGAAACAGCTTTCTCTAATAGAGAGACCAAGCTTTTGAGCAGATTTGGGCTTGATTTCACTTCATTTGAACAGAAGCACTATTTCAACATTACTGGACTCAGAAAGCTGTAAACTTGACAATCTTGATCATTGAAGTCCTAACATTAGTTTTTGTGCATATAACTTATAACACATTAAAAACTGTCTTACAGCATTGCAGAAAACATTTATTCATAAGACATAAGCATGTTTCAGTTTGGCAAGATTTGCACTGAATATTGAATGAAAGAGCTTTCTCTAATAGAGAGACAAGCTTTTGAGCAGATTTGGGCTAGATTTCACTTCATTGAACAGAAGCACTATTTCAACATTATTGGACTCAGAAAGCTGTAAACTGACAATCTGAGCTTTGTAGTCCTAACATAAGTTTTTGTGCATATAACTTCTAACACTTAAAACTGTCTTACAGCATTGCAGAAAACATTGTATTACATAAGGCATAAGCACCTTTCAGTTTGGCAAGATTTGCACTGAATATTGAATGAAACAGCTTTTTATAATAGAGAGAAAGCTTTTGAGCAGATTTGGGCTTGATTTCACTTCATTTGAACAGAGCACTATTTCAACATTACTGGACTCAGAAGCTGTAAACTGAAAATCTTGATAATTGAAGTACTAACATAAGTTTTTGTGCATATAACTTCTAACAGATTAAAAACTGTCTTACAGCTTTGCAGAAACATTGTATTTCATAAGGCATAAGCATCTATCCGTTTGGCAAGATTTGCACTGCATACTGAATGAAACAGCTTTCTCTAATAGAGAGAAAAGCTTTTGAGCAGATTTGGGCTTGATTTTCACTTCATTTTGAACAGAAGCACTATTTCAACATTACTGGACTCAGAAAGCTGTAAAACTGACAATCTTGATCATTTAAGTCATAACATTAGTTTTTGTGCATATAACTTCTAACACATTAAAAACTGTCTTACAGCATTGTAGAAAACATTTTATTTCATAAGACATAAGAATGTTTCAGTTTGGCAAGATTTGCACTGAATATTGAATGAAACAGCTTTCTCTAATAGAGAGACCAAGCTTTTGAGCAGATTTGGGCTTGATTTCACTTCATTTGAACAGAAGCACTATTTCAACATTACTGGACTCAGAAAGCTGTAAACTGACAATCTTGATCATTGAAGTCCTAACATTAGTTTTTGTGCATATAACTTATAACACATTAAAAACTGTCTTACAGCATTGCAGAAAACATTTTATTTCATAAGACATAAGCATGTTTCAGTTTGGCAAGATTTGCACTGAATATTGAATGAAAGAGCTTTCTCTAATAGAGAGACAAGCTTTTGAGCAGATTTGGGCTAGATTTCACTTCATTTGAACAGAAGCACTATTTCAACATTATTGGACTCAGAAAGCTGTAAACTGACAATCTTGAGCTTTGTAGTCCTAACATAAGTTTTTGTGCATATAACTTCTAACACATTAAAAACTGTCTTACAGCATTGCAGAAACATTGTATTACTAAGCATAAGCACCTTCAGTTTGGGCAAGATTTGCACTGAATATTGAATGAAACAGCTTTTAAATAGAGAGACAAAGCTTTTGAGCAGATTTGGGCTAGATTTCACTTCATTTGAACAGAAGCACTATTTCAACATTACTGGACTCAGAAAGCTGTAAACTGACAATCTTGATAATTGAAGTCCTAACATAAGTTTTTGTGCCTATAACTCTAACACATTAAAAACTGTATTACAGCATTGCATAAACATGTATTTCATAAGGCATAAGCATCTTTCATTTGGCAAGATTTGCACTGAATATTGAATGAAACAGCTTTCTCTAATAGAGAGAAAAGCTTTTGAGCAGATTTGGGCTTGATTTCACTTCATTTGAACAGAAGCACTATTTCAAACATTTATGGACTCAGAAAGCTGTAAACTGACAATCTTGAGCATTGTAAGTCCTAGCATAAGTTTTTGTGCATATAACTTCTAACACATTAAAAACTGTCTTACAGCATTGCAGAAAACATTGTATTTCATAAGGCATAAGCATCTTTCAGTTTGGCAAGATTTGCACTGAATAATTGAATGAAACAGCTTTTTCTAATAGAGAGACAAGCTTTTGAGCAGATTTGGGCTAGATTTCACTTCATTTGAACAGACGCACTATTTCAACATTACGGACTCAGAAAGCTGTAAACTGACAATCTTGATCATTGAAGTCCTAACATAAGTTTTTGTGCATATAACTTCAACCATTCTCACTCCAAGGCGTCAAAATCGAAAGCATAGTGAAGCGCCCCTAGCGTCACTTTTATGACACCAAATGTGCCTCTTGGGTCGAATATCGAAGCACTATGACCTTCTTGCTTTCAGTGGGAAACTTTTGGCGTCAGAATTCGACACGAGATGTTTATCGCTGTGAAAATCACGTTCAAGAAGTCTCATTCAGCACACATTGCGATACTTGCTATCAGTGACAGTTTCCACAGTTTGGGTGAGTAGTCGTAAATACGCTCTTTAATGCCTTTTATACAAATGTATTCTGTCTTCTTTATTAATCAGATTAGTGCCATATGTTTAATCGCTGTATTATATCGGTCATCCGTGGCTGTCTTTGAGTTTCATTGCGTTTAAATAAATGAACACAGCTGCTAATTAGTCTGATTAAACTCTATCTGTCACGTGACGTGCCATAGCATTTTATATTATTATTAATTTCAGGATCAATGATTTAAGTTTGTATTTGTAGTAAATCATGGTAATCACGACACTTACAATAGTAATAAACGAAATGTGAAGTTAAAACACAGTAAAACGGGACATTAGTAACTATAACTGTAGTTTTACTATGGTATATTAATATGTAACACCAATGAGCGGATGGTATTCAACCATCTGTTCCATATTAATGAATCCTTACCCTTTTGACACATTCTACACTCAAAGACCAGAACGTGAGTTAAAGAAAAAACAAGGACTTTCGTTTTACAACCCTCTTACAAACATAACTCACCACCCTGGGCGCCACCATGACAGCAACGTCCTGGCGGGGATGAGAAGTTATAACACCTTGGAAACTATCCAGAGATGCGATATCGAACTTCAAAAGGGAAGACAAACACCCCCCCCTTCTTGATCGCACATTCCAGTGAAACAGACGCACACACATTCATTGAGACGCACACACACACTCAAAAACAGGCACAAGCATCTTTGCTGGCCCATGGACCTTCTTTTAC
>NW_020528792.1:0-246081 GCF_003368295.1 Carassius auratus | reverse complement strand
GTCCTAACAATAGTTTTTTGTGCATGTATAACTTCTAAACACATTAAAAACTGTCTTACAGCATTGCAGAAAACATTGTATTTCATAAGGCATAAGCATCTATCAGTTTGGCAAGATTTGCACTGAATACTAATGAAACAGCTTTCTCTAATAGAGAGACAAGCTTTTGAGCAGATTTGGGCTTGATTTCACTTCATTTGAACAGAAGCACTATTTCAACATTACTGGACTCAGAAAGCTGTAAACTGACAATCTTGATCATTTTAAGTCCTACACATTAGTTTTTGTGCATATAACTTCTAACACATTAAAAACTGTCTTACAGCATTGCAGAAAACATTTTATTTCATAAGACATAAGCATCTTTCAGTTTGGCAAGATTTGCACTGAATATTGAATGAAACAGCTTTCTCTAATAGAGAGAACAAGCTTTTGAGCAGATTTGGGCTTGATTTCACTTCATTTGAACAGAAGCACTATTTCAACATTACTGGACTCAGAAAGCTGTAAACTGACAATCTTGATCATTGAAGTCCTAACATTAGTTTTTGTGTATATAACTTCTAACACATTAAAAACTGTCTTACAGCATTGCAGAAAACATTGTATTTCATAAGGCATAAGCATCTATCAGTTTGGCAAGATTTGCACTGAATACTGAATGAAACAGCTTTCTCTAATAGAGAGACAAGCTTTTGAGCAGATTTGGGCTTGATTTCACTTCATTTGAACAGAAAGCACTATTTCAACATTACTGGACTCAGAAAGCTGTAAACTGACAATCTTGATCATTGAAGTCCTAACATTAGTTTTTGTGCATATAACTTCTAACACATTAAAAACTGTCTTACAGCATTGCAGAAAACATTTTATTTCATAAGACATAAGCATGTTTCAGTTTGGCAAGATTTGCACTGAATACTGAATGAAACAGCTTTCTCTAATAGAGAGAAAAGCTTTTGAGCAGATTTGGGCTTGATTTCACTTCATTTGAACAGAAGCACTATTTCAACATTACTGGACTCAGAAAGCTGTAAACTGACAATCTTGATCATTGAAGTCCTAACATTAGTTTTTGTGCATATAACTTCTAACACATTAAAAACTGTCTTACAGCATTGCAGAAAACATTTTATTTCATAAGACATAAGCATGTTTCAGTTTGGCAAGATTTGCACTGAATACTGAATGAAACAGCTTTCTCTAATAGAGAGACAAGCTTTTGAGCAGATTTGGGCTTGATTTCACTTCATTTGAACAGAAGCACTATTTCAACATTACTGGACTCAGAAAGCTGTAAACTGACAATCTTGATCATTGAAGTCCTAACATAAGTTTTTGTGCATATAACTTCTAACACATTAAAAACTGTCTTACAGCATTGCAGAAAACATTGTATTTCATAAGGCATAAGCATCTTTCAGTTTGGCAAGATTTGCACTGAATACTGAATGAAACAGCTTTCTCTAATAGAGAGAAAGCTTTTGAGCAGATTTGGGCTTGATTTCACTTCATTTGAACAGAAGCACTATTTCAACATTACTGGACTCAGAAAGCTGTAAACTGACAATCTTGATCATTGAAGTCCTAACATTAGTTTTTGTGCATATAACTTCTAACACATTAAAAACTGTCTTACAGCATTGCAGAAAACATTTTATTTCATAAGACATAAGCATGTTTCAGTTTGGCAAGATTTGCACTGAATATTGAATGAAACAGCTTTCTCTAATAGAGAGACAAGCTTTTGAGCAGATTTGGGCTTGATTTCACTTCATTTGAACAGAAGCACTATTTCAACATTACTGGACTCAGAAAGCTGTAAACTGACAATCTTGATCATTGAAGTCCTAACATAAGTTTTTGTGCATATAACTTCTAACACATTAAAAACTGTCTTACAGCATTGCAGAAAACATTGTATTTCATAAGGCATAAGCATCTATCAGTTTGGCAAGATTTGCACTGAATACTGAATGAAACAGCTTTCTCTAATAGAGAGAAAAGCTTTTGAGCAGATTTGGGCTTGATTTCACTTCATTTGAACAGAAGCACTATTTCAACATTACTGGACTCAGAAAGCTGTAAACTGACAATCTTGATCATTGAAGTCCTAACATTAGTTTTTGTGCATATAACTTCTAACACATTAAAAACTGTCTTACAGCATTGCAGAAAACATTTTATTTCATAAGACATAAGCATGTTTCAGTTTGGCAAGATTTGCACTGAATACTGAATGAAACAGCTTTCTCTAATAGAGAGACAAGCTTTTGAGCAGATTTGGGCTTGATTTCACTTCATTTGAACAGAAGCACTATTTCAACATTACTGGACTCAGAAAGCTGTAAACTGACAATCTTGATCATTGAAGTCCTAACATAAGTTTTTGTGCATATAACTTCTAACACATTAAAAACTGTCTTACAGCATTGCAGAAAACATTTTATTTCATAAGACATAAGCATGTTTCAGTTTGGCAAGATTTGCACTGAATACTGAATGAAACAGCTTTCTCTAATAGAGAGACAAGCTTTTGAGCAGATTTGGGCTTGATTTCACTTCATTTGAACAGAAGCACTATTTCAACATTACTGGACTCAGAAAGCTGTAAACTGACAATCTTGATCATTGAAGTCCTAACATTAGTTTTTGTGCATATAACTTCTAACACATTAAAAACTGTCTTACAGCATTGCAGAAAACATTGTATTTCATAAGGCATAAGCATCTATCAGTTTGGCAAGATTTGCACTGAATATTGAATGAAACAGCTTTCTCTAATAGAGAGACAAGCTTTTGAGCAGATTTGGGCTTGATTTCACTTCATTTGAACAGAAGCACTATTTCAACATTACTGGACTCAGAAAGCTGTAAACTGACAATCTTGATCATTGAAGTCCTAACATTAGTTTTTGTGCATATAACTTCTAACACATTAAAAACTGTCTTACAGCATTGCAGAAAACATTTTATTTCATAAGACATAAGCATGTTTCAGTTTGGCAAGATTTGCACTGAATACTGAATGAAACAGCTTTCTCTAATAGAGAGACAAGCTTTTGAGCAGATTTGGGCTTGATTTCACTTCATTTGAACAGAAGCACTATTTCAACATTACTGGACTCAGAAAGCTGTAAACTGACAATCTTGATCATTGAAGTCCTAACATTAGTTTTTGTGCATATAACTTCTAACACATTAAAAACTGTCTTACAGCATTGCAGAAAACATTTTATTTCATAAGACATAAGCATGTTTCAGTTTGGCAAGATTTGCACTGAATATTGAATGAAACAGCTTTCTCTAATAGAGAGACAAGCTTTTGAGCAGATTTGGGCTAGATTTCACTTCATTTGAACAGAAGCACTATTTCAACATTACTGGACTCAGAAAGCTGTAAACTGACAATCTTGATCATTGAAGTCCTAACATAAGTTTTTGTGCATATAACTTCTAACACATTAAAAACTGTCTTACAGCATTGCAGAAAACATTGTATTTCATAAGGCATAAGCATCTTTCAGTTTGGCAAGATTTGCACTGAATACTGAATGAAACAGCTTTCTCTAATAGAGAGACAAGCTTTTGAGCAGATTTGGGCTTGATTTCACTTCATTTGAACAGAAGCACTATTTCAACATTACTGGACTCAGAAAGCTGTAAACTGACAATCTTGATCATTGAAGTCCTAACATAAGTTTTTGTGCATATAACTTCTAACACATTAAAAACTGTCTTACAGCATTGCAGAAAACATTGTATTTCATAAGGCATAAGCATCTTTCAGTTTGGCAAGATTTGCACTGAATACTGAATGAAACAGCTTTCTCTAATAGAGAGACAAAGCTTTTGAGCAGATTTGGGCTTGATTTCACTTCATTTGAACAGAAGCACTATTTCAACATTACTGGACTCAGAAAGCTGTAAACTGACAATCTTGATCATTGAAGTCCTAACATAAGTTTTTGTGCATATAACTTCTAACACATTAAAAACTGTCTTACAGCATTGCAGAAAACATTTTATTTCATAAGACATAAGCATGTTTCAGTTTGGCAAGATTTGCACTGAATATTGAATGAAACAGCTTTCTCTAATAGAGAGACAAGCTTTTGAGCAGATTTGGGCTTGATTTCACTTCATTTGAACAGAAGCACTATTTCAACATTACTGGACTCAGAAAGCTGTAAACTGACAATCTTGATCATTGAAGTCCTAACATTAGTTTTTGTGCATATAACTTCTAACACATTAAAAACTGTCTTACAGCATTGCAGAAAACATTGTATTTCATAAGACATAAGCATGTTTCAGTTTGGCAAGATTTGCACTGAATATTGAATGAAACAGCTTTCTCTAATAGAGAGACAAGCTTTTGAGCAGATTTGGGCTAGATTTCACTTCATTTGAACAGAAGCACTATTTCAACATTACTGGACTCAGAAAGCTGTAAACTGACAATCTTGATCATTGAAGTCCTAACATAAGTTTTTGTGCATATAACTTCTAACACATTAAAAACTGTCTTACAGCATTGCAGAAAACATTGTATTTCATAAGGCATAAGCATCTTTCAGTTTGGCAAGATTTGCACTGAATATTGAATGAAACAGCTTTCTCTAATAGAGAGAAAAGCTTTTGAGCAGATTTGGGCTTGATTTCACTTCATTTGAACAGAAGCACTATTTCAACATTACTGGACTCAGAAAGCTGTAAACTGACAATCTTGATCATTGAAGTCCTAACATAAGTTTTTGTGCATATAACTTCTAACACATTAAAAACTGTCTTACAGCATTGCAGAAAACATTGTATTTCATAAGGCATAAGCATCTATCAGTTTGGCAAGATTTGCACTGAATACTGAATGAAACAGCTTTCTCTAATAGAGAGAAAAGCTTTTGAGCAGATTTGGGCTTGATTTCACTTCATTTGAACAGAAGCACTATTTCAACATTACTGGACTCAGAAAGCTGTAAACTGACAATCTTGATCATTGAAGTCCTAACATTAGTTTTTGTGCATATAACTTCTAACACATTAAAAACTGTCTTACAGCATTGCAGAAAACATTTTATTTCATAAGACATAAGCATGTTTCAGTTTGGCAAGATTTGCACTGAATATTGAATGAAACAGCTTTCTCTAATAGAGAGACAAGCTTTTGAGCAGATTTGGGCTTGATTTCACTTCATTTGAACAGAAGCACTATTTCAACATTACTGGACTCAGAAAGCTGTAAACTGACAATCTTGATCATTGAAGTCCTAACATTAGTTTTTGTGCATATAACTTCTAACACATTAAAAACTGTCTTACAGCATTGCAGAAAACATTGTATTTCATATGGCATAAGCATCTATTCAGTTTGGCAAGATTTGCACTGAATACTGAATGAAACAGCTTTCTCTATTAGAGAGACAAGCTTTTGAGCAGATTTGGGCTTGATTTCACTTCATTTGAACAAAAGCACTATTTCAACATTACTGGACTCAGAAAGCTGTAAACTGACAATCTTGATAATTGAAGTCCTAACATTAGTTTTTGTGTATATAACTTCTAACACATTAAAAACTGTCTTACAGCATTGCAGAAAACATTTTATTTCATAAGACATAAGCATGTTTCAGTTTGGCAAGATTTGCACTGAATATTGAATGAAACAGCTTTCTCTAATAGAGAGACAAGCTTTTGAGCAGATTTGGGCTAGATTTCACTTCATTTGAACAGAACCACTATTTCAACATTACTGGACTCAGAAAGCTGTAAACTGACAATCTTGATCATTGAAGTACTAACATAAGTTTTTGTGCATATAACTTCTAACACATTAAAAACTGTCTTACAGCATTGCAGAAAACATTTTATTTCATAAGACATAAGCATGTTTCAGTTTGGCAAGATTTGCACTGAATACTGAATGAAACAGCTTTCTCTAATAGAGAGAAAAGCTTTTGAGCAGATTTGGGCTTGATTTCACTTCATTTGAACAAAAGCACTATTTCAACATTACTGGACTCAGAAAGCTGTAAACTGACAATCTTGATCATTGAAGTCCTAACATAAGTTTTTGTGCATATAACTTCTAACACATTAAAAACTGTCTTACAGCATTGCAGAAAACATTTTATTTCATAAGACATAAGCATGTTTCAGTTTGGCAAGATTTGCACTGAATATTGAATGAAACAGCTTTCTCTAATAAAGAGAAAAGCTTTTGAGCAGATTTGGGCTAGATTTCACTTCATTTGAACAGAACCACTATTTCAACATTACTGGACTCAGAAAGCTGTAATCTGACAATCTTGATCATTGAAGTCCTAACATAAGTTTTTGTGCATATAACTTCTAACACATTAAAAACTGTCTTACAGCATTGTAGAAAACATTTTATTTCATAAGACATAAAATGTTTCAGTTTGGCAAGATTTGCACTGAATATTGAATGAAACAGCTTTCTCTAATAGAGAGACCAAGCTTTTGAGCAGATTTGGGCTAGATTTCACTTCATTTGAACAGAAGCACTATTTCAACATTACTGGACTCAGAAAGCTGTAAACTGACAATCTTGATCATTGAAGTCCTAACATTAGTTTTTGTGCATATAACTTCTAACACATTAAAAACTGTCTTACAGCATTGCAGAAAACATTTTATTTCATAAGGCATAAGCATCTATCCGTTTGGCAAGATTTGCACTGAATATTGAATGAAACAGCTTTCTCTAATAGAGAGACAAGCTTTTGAGCAGATTTGGGCTTGATTTCACTTCATTTGAACAAAAGCACTATTTCAACATTACTGGACTCAGAAAGCTGTAAACTGACAATCTTGATCATTGAAGTCCTAACATAAGTTTTTGTGCATATAACTTCTAACCAGTGTTAATTTTGACACGAAATTTTAATTTAGTTTTAGTCTTAGTCTTTTGACTATAATTCTTTTTAGTTTTAGTCAAGTTTTAGTCATCTGATTTGTTTTAATTTTAGTCTTATTTTAGTCGACTAAAATTGCTTGGTATTTTAGTCGACTAAAATTGCTTGGTATTTTAGTCGACTAAAATTGCTTGGTATTTTAGTCGACTAAAATAAGACTAAAATCAATAACAGATTTACTAGACAATTTTTTTACAGCTGGTATAGGAAACAAACTTAACCAAAATATATAAAACACAAATTCAACTTTATTTCAACACAACTGTGTCTTTATTTTGATTCAAAAGCTTTTTTTCAGCAACAAACACTGTCATGATAATGTAAACAATAACTAGCTGCCAATTGACCATCAATAAAAGAAAAATAACGTTAAGTCCAGGACCTTAAAGCTTACAGCTGAGCTGAACAATAAGTGCATACATTTAAAGTAAATATTTAATAAGTTGGGTGGATAAAAAAAGTAACAAGATTTTATAAGGTATTCATTTGTCTAGCAATATTGTATGTTTTAAATACTACAATATTGCTAGATTTGTATGTATAATGATAGGATGTGAACATTCATGTTTCACATGACTAATATAGAAATATTTGTGATATTGTCAACAAGTAGAACATTATAAAATATACTAAACATTAGTATTAATCAAATGTATTTATCATGATATTACGTATTAGTATTGTGCTCGCATCTAATCTGAAGAAGGGGCTATTTTACAGTACTTTTCAGTTCGTAATATTTAATGCTACAACATCTACGCACTGCACTATTCCAATTTTGCTTAGCTCAATAAACAAAAGAACATCGTTGTGAAATTACATTTGAGAAAATGTCCGGGTGGCTCGTCTGTAAATGTCTTTTCAAATTGGTTGTGTTCTTGCCACGAATGAGCGCTCTGCGTGCTTTACACTTTGTTTTGTTTTGTTCGTCGTCAAACGTGAAGTGAGCTGTGGACATTTTGTCGCTCTTTTAGACAGTAGGGACTTTAAGCAACAGCTGCGAATGGAACGGCTTACAGCGACCGGAAGTTTGCCGTCACACCGCTGTAGCCAAGAACGTAAAAGTCACTAAGCAACGGTAAAACAGAACAGCGCAACGCAGCATTAATTCATTTATTGAGATCCAAAAAAAAATATAATTTAAAAAAGCAAGAGAAGGATTGCTTTTGGCGTTAAATGACAATCTTTTGTCAGAAGAGGAGTTTTTAATATTGTATGATGTAAATAAGTCTAAAAACATAACATTTATTTACCTAACCTCTCACGTTGTAGCGACTCCGGCAAATCAGCTGTTCTCCCGTAGTAGACCGTTAAATTAGAACGTCACAAAGTAGCAGTTAAATTCGCGCAGGCGCAATACAACGCCAGAATGGCGTTGCCGTTCCACCAGAGGCTGTTGCTTAAAGTCCCTATCACCTCTTCGAATGCCGACTTCCCGGGAGCTCATAAAAACTGAAAACCTTCGCTTCACGTCTCAATAAGTCAGGCTCTGATTGGTTCTCTTCTCTCATGCAGTCTGTTCTGTTTTGCCGGTTCTTTTGCTCATTCCTCGCATCTCTCCCGTCTGCTGATTTGATTTTCGTCACAGTCTATTTTCGTCTCGTCCTTTATTCGTTGACGATAATGTCAATCAATTTAGTCATAGTTTTAGTCTCCATCAGTGCCTTCTATTTTAGTTTTCGTTTCGTTTTCGTCGGCAAAAATATATTCGTGACGAAAATAATGACGAAAATATTTAGTCAACGAAATTAACACTGCTTCTAACACATTAAAAACTGTCTTACAGCTTTGCAGAAAACATTTTATTTCATAAGGCATAAGCATCTATCCGTTTGGCAAGATTTGCACTGAATAATGAAAGAAACAGCTTTCTCTAATAGAGAGAAAAGCTTTTGAGCAGATTTGGGCTTGATTTCACTTCATTTGAACAGAAGCACTATTTCAACATTACTGGACTCAGAAAGCTGTAAACTGACAATCTTGATCATTGAAGTCCTAACATTAGTTTTTGTGCATATAACTTCTAACACATTAAAATCTGTCTTACAGCATTGCAGAAAACATTGTATTTCATAAGGCATAAACATCTTTCAGTTTGGCAAGATTTGCACTGAATACTGAATGAAACAGCTTTCTCTAAAAGAGAGAAAAGCTTTTGAGCAGATTTGGGCTTGATTTCACTTCATTTGAACAGAAGCACTATTTCAGCATTACTGGACTCAGAAAGCTGTAAACTGACAATCTTGATCATTGAAGTTCTAACATTAGTTTTTGTGCATATAACTTCTAACACATTAAAAACTGTCTTACAGCATTGCAGAAAACATTTTATTTCATAAGACATAAGCATGTTTCAGTTTGGCAAGATTTGCACTGAATATTGAATGAAACAGCTTTCTCTAATAGAGAGACAAGCTTTTGAGCAGATTTGGGCTAGATTTCACTTCATTTGAACAGAAGCACTATTTCAGCATTACTGGACTCAGAAAGCTGTAAACTGACAATCTTGATCATTGAAGTCCTAACATAAGTTTTTGAGCATATAACTTCTAACACATTAAAAACTGTCTTACAGCATTGCAGAAAACATTGTATTTCATAAGGCATAAACATCTTTCAGTTTGGCAAGATTTGCACTGAATACTGAATGAAACAGCTTTCTCTAATAGAGAGAAAAGCTTTTGAGTAGATTTGGGCTTGATTTCACTTCATTTGAACAGAAGCACTATTTCAACATTACTGGACTCAGAAAGCTGTAAACTGACAATCTTGATCATTGACGTACTAACATAAGTTTTTGTGCATATAACTTCTAACACATTAAAAACTGTCTTACAGCTTTGCAGAAAACATTGTATTTCATAAGGCATAAGCATCTATCCGTTTGGCAAGATTTGCACTGAATACTGAATGAAACAGCTTTCTCTAATAGAGAGAAAAGCTTTTGAGCAGATTTGGGCTTGATTTCACTTCATTTGAACAGAAGCACTATTTCAACATTACTGGACTCAGAAAGCTGTAAACTGACAATCTTGATCATTGAAGTCCTAACATAAGTTTTTGTGCATATAACTTCTAACACATTAAAAACTGTCTTACAGCATTGTAGAAAACATTTTATTTCATAAGACATGAGAATGTTTCAGTTTGGCAAGATTTGCACTGAATATTGAATGAAACAGCTTTCTCTAATAGAGAGACCAAGCTTTTGAGCAGATTTGGGCTTGATTTCACTTCATTTGAACAGAAGCACTATTCCAACATTACTGGACTCAGAAAGCTGTAAACTGACAATCTTGATCATTGAAGTCCTAACATTAGTTTTTGTGCATATAACTTCTAACACATTAAAAACTGTCTTACAGCATTGCAGAAAACATTGTATTTCATAAGACATACGCATGTTTCAGTTTGGCAAGATTTGCACTGAATATTGAATGAAACAGCTTTCTCTAATAGAGAGACAAGCTTTTGAGCAGATTTGGGCTAGATTTCACTTCATTTGAACAGAAGCACTATTTCAGCATTACTGGACTCAGAAAGCTGTAAACTGACAATCTTGAGCATTGTAGTCCTAACATAAGTTTTTGTGCATATAACTTCTAACACATTAAAAACTGTCTTACAGCATTGCAGAAAACATTGTATTACATAAGGCATAAGCACCTTTCAGTTTGGCAAGATTTGCACTGAATATTGAATGAAACAGCTTTCTCTAATAGAGAGAAAAGCTTTTGAGTAGATTTGGGCTTGATTTCACTTCATTTGAACAGAAGCACTATTTCAACATTACTGGACTCAGAAAGCTGTAAACTGAAAATCTTGATAATTGAAGTACTAACATAAGTTTTTGTGCATATAACTTCTAACAGATTAAAAACTGTCTTACAGCTTTGCAGAAAACATTGTATTTCATAAGGCATAAGCATCTATCCGTTTGGCAAGATTTGCACTGCATACTGAATGAAACAGCTTTCTCTAATAGAGAGAAAAGCTTTTGAGCAGATTTGGGCTTGATTTCACTTCATTTGAACAGAAGCACTATTTCAGCATTACTGGACTCAGAAAGCTGTAAACTGACAATCTTGATCATTTAAGTCATAACATTAGTTTTTGTGCATATAACTTCTAACACATTAAAAACTGTCTTACAGCATTGTAGAAAACATTTTATTTCATAAGACATAAGAATGTTTCAGTTTGGCAAGATTTGCACTGAATATTGAATGAAACAGCTTTCTCTAATAGAGAGACCAAGCTTTTGAGCAGATTTGGGCTTGATTTCACTTCATTTGAACAGAAGCACTATTTCAACATTACTGGACTCAGAAAGCTGTAAACTGACAATCTTGATCATTGAAGTCCTAACATTAGTTTTTGTGCATATAACTTATAACACATTAAAAACTGTCTTACAGCATTGCAGAAAACATTTTATTTCATAAGACATAAGCATGTTTCAGTTTGGCAAGATTTGCACTGAATATTGAATGAAAGAGCTTTCTCTAATAGAGAGACAAGCTTTTGAGCAGATTTGGGCTAGATTTCACTTCATTTGAACAGAAGCACTATTTCAACATTATTGGACTCAGAAAGCTGTAAACTGACAATCTTGAGCTTTGTAGTCCTAACATAAGTTTTTGTGCATATAACTTCTAACACATTAAAAACTGTCTTACAGCATTGCAGAAAACATTGTATTACATAAGGCATAAGCACCTTTCAGTTTGGCAAGATTTGCACTGAATATTGAATGAAACAGCTTTTTATAATAGAGAGACAAGCTTTTGAGCAGATTTGGGCTTGATTTCACTTCATTTGAACAGAAGCACTATTTCAACATTACTGGACTCAGAAAGCTGTAAACTGAAAATCTTGATAATTGAAGTACTAACATAAGTTTTTGTGCATATAACTTCTAACAGATTAAAAACTGTCTTACAGCTTTGCAGAAAACATTGTATTTCATAAGGCATAAGCATCTATCCGTTTGGCAAGATTTGCACTGCATACTGAATGAAACAGCTTTCTCTAATAGAGAGAAAAGCTTTTGAGCAGATTTGGGCTTGATTTCACTTCATTTGAACAGAAGCACTATTTCAACATTACTGGACTCAGAAAGCTGTAAACTGACAATCTTGATCATTTAAGTCATAACATTAGTTTTTGTGCATATAACTTCTAACACATTAAAAACTGTCTTACAGCATTGTAGAAAACATTTTATTTCATAAGACATAAGAATGTTTCAGTTTGGCAAGATTTGCACTGAATATTGAATGAAACAGCTTTCTCTAATAGAGAGACCAAGCTTTTGAGCAGATTTGGGCTTGATTTCACTTCATTTGAACAGAAGCACTATTTCAACATTACTGGACTCAGAAAGCTGTAAACTGACAATCTTGATCATTGAAGTCCTAACATTAGTTTTTGTGCATATAACTTATAACACATTAAAAACTGTCTTACAGCATTGCAGAAAACATTTTATTTCATAAGACATAAGCATGTTTCAGTTTGGCAAGATTTGCACTGAATATTGAATGAAAGAGCTTTCTCTAATAGAGAGACAAGCTTTTGAGCAGATTTGGGCTAGATTTCACTTCATTTGAACAGAAGCACTATTTCAACATTATTGGACTCAGAAAGCTGTAAACTGACAATCTTGAGCTTTGTAGTCCTAACATAAGTTTTTGTGCATATAACTTCTAACACATTAAAAACTGTCTTACAGCATTGCAGAAAACATTGTATTACATAAGGCATAAGCACCTTTCAGTTTGGCAAGATTTGCACTGAATATTGAATGAAACAGCTTTTTATAATAGAGAGACAAGCTTTTGAGCAGATTTGGACTAGATTTCACTTCATTTGAACAGAAGCACTATTTCAACATTACTGGACTCAGAAAGCTGTAAACTGACAATCTTGATAATTGAAGTCCTAACATAAGTTTTTGTGCCTATAACTTCTAACACATTAAAAACTGTATTACAGCATTGCATAAAACATTGTATTTCATAAGGCATAAGCATCTTTCATTTTGGCAAGATTTGCACTGAATATTGAATGAAACAGCTTTCTCTAATAGAGAGAAAAGCTTTTGAGCAGATTTGGGCTTGATTTCACTTCATTTGAACAGAAGCACTATTTCAACATTATTGGACTCAGAAAGCTGTAAACTGACAATCTTGAGCATTGTAGTCCTAGCATAAGTTTTTGTGCATATAACTTCTAACACATTAAAAACTGTCTTACAGCATTGCAGAAAACATTGTATTTCATAAGGCATAAGCATCTTTCAGTTTGGCAAGATTTGCACTGAATAATTGAATGAAACAGCTTTTTCTAATAGAGAGACAAGCTTTTGAGCAGATTTGGGCTAGATTTCACTTCATTTGAACAGACGCACTATTTCAACATTACCGGACTCAGAAAGCTGTAAACTGACAATCTTGATCATTGAAGTCCTAACATAAGTTTTTGTGCATATAACTTCCAACCCATTCTCACTCCAAAGGCGTCAAAAATCGAAGCATAGTGAAGCGCCCCTAGCGTCACTTTTATGACACCAAATGTGCCTCTTGGCGTCGAATATCGAAGCACTATGACCTTCATTGCTTTCAGTGGGAAACTTTTGGCGTCAGAATTCGACACGAGATGTTTATCGCTGTGAAATCACGTTCAAGAAGTCTCATTCAGCACACATTGCGATACTTGCTATCAGTGACAGTTCCACAGTTTGGGTGAGTAGTCGTAAATACGCTCTTTTAATGCCTTTTATAAAATGTATTCTGTCTTCTTTATTAATCAGATTAGTGCCATATGTTTAATCGCTGTATTATATCGGTCATCCGTGGCTGTCTTTGAGTTTCATTGCGTTTAAATAAATGAACACAGCTGCTAATTAGTCTGATTAAACTCTATCTGTCACGTGACGTGCCATAGACATTTTATATTATTATTAATTTCAGGATCAATGATTTAAGTTGTATTTGTAGTAAAATCATGGTAATCACGACACTTACAATAGTAATAAACGAAATGTGAAGTTAAAACACAGTAAACGGGACATTAGTAACTATAACTGTAGTTTTACTATGGTATATTAATAATGTAACACCAATGAGCGGATGGTATTCAACCATCTGTTCCATATTAATGAATCCTTACCCTTTTGACACATTCTACACTCAAAGACCAGAACGTGAGTTAAAGAAAAAACAAGGACTTTCGTTTTACAACCCTCTTACAACATAACTCACCACCCTGGGCGCCACCATGACAGCAACGTCCTGGCGGGGATGAGAGTTATAACACCTTGGAGACTATCCAGAGATGCGATATCGAACTTCAAAAGGGAAGACAAACACCCCCCCTTCTTGATCGCACATTCCAGTGAAACAGACGCACACACATTCATGAGACGCACACACACTCAAAAACAGGCACAAGCATCTTTGCTGGCCCATGGACCTTCTTTTACTAAAAAATTTCTCAGAGGGCAGGCTTCAAGTATAACTCGTTTGAAGTAATGGTGCTTCATATAACATTATCCAGAGAAACCAATGTTAATGATAAATCCCCTGTTATGTTTGTACTGGCTACTGTATTCAGGCCACCAGGGCACCATACAGACTTTATTAAAGAGTTTGGTGATTTTACATCCGAGTTAGTTCTGGCTGCAGATAAAGTCTTAATAGTTGGTGATTTTAATATCCATGTCGATAATGAAAAAGATGCATTGGGATCAGCATTTATAGACATTCTGAACTCTATTGGTGTTAGACAACATGTTTCAGGACCTACTCATTGTCGAAATCATACTCTAGATTTAATACTGTCACATGGAATTGAAGTTGATAGTGTTGAAATTATTCAGCCAAGTGATGATATCTCAGATCATTATTTAGTTCTGTGTAAACTTCATATAGCCAAAATTGTAAATTCTACTTCTTGTTACAAGTATCGAAGAACCATCACTTCTACCACAAAAGACTGCTTTTTAAGTTATCTTCCTGATGTATCCGAATTCCTTAGCATATCCAAAACCTCAGAACAACTTGATGATGTAACAGAAACTATGGACTCTCTCTTTTCTAGCACTTTAAATACAGTTGCTCCTTTACGCTTAAGGAAGGTTAAGGAAAACAGTTTGACACCATGGTATAATGAGCATACTCGCACCCTAAAGAGAGCAGCCCGAAAAATGGAGCACAGCTGGAGGAAAACAAAACTAGAGGTATTTCGTATTGCTTGGCGGGAAAGTAGCATATCCTATAGAAAAGCATTAAAAACTGCTAGATCTGATTACTTTTCTTCTCTTTTAGAAGAAAACAAACATAACCCCAGGTATTTATTCAATACAGTGGCTAAATTAACGAAAAATAAAGCCTCAACAAGTGTTGACATTTCCCAACACCACAACAGTAATGACTTTATGAACTACTTTACTTCTAAAATCGATACTATTAGAGATAAAATTTCAACCATTCAGCCGTCAGCTACCGTATCATATCAGACAGTGCACAATAGACCCCCTGAGGAACAGTTCCACTCATTCTCTACTATAGGAGAGGAAGAATTGTATAAACTTGTTAAATCATCTAAACCAACAACATGTATGTTAGACCCTATACCATCTAAGCTCTTAAAAGAGGTGCTTCCAGAAGTCATAGGTCCTCTTCTGACTATTATTAATTCCTCATTGTCATTAGGATATGTCCCCAAAACCTTCAAACTGGCTGTTATTAAGCCTCTCATAAAAAAGCCACAACTTGACCCCAGAGAACTTGTTAATTATAGACCAATCTCGAATCTCCCTTTTCTGTCCAAGATACTAGAAAAGGTGGTATCCTCACAATTATATTCCTTCTTAGAGAATAATGGTATATGTGAGGATTTCCAGTCAGGATTTAGACCGTATCATAGTACTGAGACTGTTCTCCTTAGAGTTACAAATGATCTGCTCTTATCATCTGATCGTGGGTGTATCTCTCTATTAGTTTTATTGGATCTTAGTGCTGCGTTTGACACAATTGACCACAACATTCTTTTGCATAGACTTGAACACTTTGTTGGCATCAGTGGAAGTGCATTAGCATGGTTTAAATCGTACTTATATGACCGCCATCAGTTCGTAGCAGTGAATGAAGATGTATCATATCGAACACAAGTGCAGTATGGAGTACCTCAAGGCTCAGTACTAGGGCCGCTACTCTTCACGCTTTATATGTTACCCTTGGGAGATATCATCAGGAAACATGGTGTTAGCTTTCACTGTTATGCTGATGATACGCAGCTCTATATTTCCTCGCAGCCTGGTGAAACACGCCAATTTGAAAAACTAATGGAATGCATAGTCGATATAAAAAATTGGATGACGAGTAATTTCTTACTGCTAAATTCAGAAAAAACAGAGGTGTTAATCATAGGGCCTAAAAACTCTGCTTGTAATAACCTAGAACACTGTCTAAGACTTGATGGTTGCTCTGTCAATTCTTCGTCATCAGTTAGGAACCTAGGTGTGCTATTTGATCGCAATCTTTCCTTAGAAAGCCACGTTTCTAGCCTTTGTAAAACTGCATTTTTCCATCTCAAAAATATATCTAAATTACGGCCTATGCTCTCAATGTCAAATGCAGAAATGTTAATCCATGCATTTATGACTTCAAGGTTAGACTATTGTAATGCTTTATTGGGTGGTTGTTCTGCACGCTTGGTAAACAAACTACAGCTAGTCCAAAATGCAGCAGCAAGAGTTCTTACTAGAACCAGGAAGTATGACCATATTAGCCCGGTCCTGTCCACACTGCACTGGCTCCCTATCAAACATCGTATAGATTTTAAAATATTGCTTATTACTTATAAAGCCCTGAATGGTTTAGCACCTCAGTATTTGAATGAGCTCCTTTTACATTATACTCCTCTACGTCCGCTACGTTCTCAAAACTCAGGCAATTTGATAATACCTAGAATATCAAAATCAACTGCGGGCGGCAGATCCTTTTCCTATTTGGCGCCTAAACTCTGGAATAACCTACCTAACATTGTTCAGGAGGCAGACACACTCTTGCAGTTTAAATCTAGATTAAAGACCCATCTCTTTAACCTGGCATACACATAACATACTAATATGCTTTTAATATCCAAATCCGTTAAAGGATTTTTAGGCTGCATTAATTAGGTAAACCGGAACCGGAAACACTTCACATAACACCGTACTTTCTACATCATTAGAAGAATGGCCTCTACGCTAATATTTGTCTGTTTCTCTCTTGTTCCGAGGTCACCGTGGCCACGAGATCCAGTCAGGGTCACTTCAGTCACCCGGATCCAGTACGTATCCAGACCAGATGGTGGATCAGCACCTAGAAAGGACCTCTACTGCCCTGAAAGACAGCGGAGACCAGGACAACTAGAGCCCCAGATACAGATCCCCTGTAAAGACCTTGTCTCAGACGACCACCGGGACAAGACCACAGGAAACAGATGATTCTTCTGCACAATCTGACTTTGCTGCAGCCTGGAATTGAATTACTGGTTTTCGTCTGGTCAGAGGAGAACTGACCCCCCAACTGAGCCTGGTTTCTCCCAAGGTTTTTTTCTCCATTCTGTCACTGATGGAGTTTCGGTTCCTTGCCGCTGTCGCCTCTGGCTTGCTTAGTTGGGGTCACTTTACAGAAGTGTAATGTACAAGTTGCACGTAATTAATAATATTTCCTTCTTTCTGTCTTACAGGATTTTTTGCAGATAATGCTGTTCTTCTTTTTCAGGTCTAAAATATTGAGCTCAACAGCTATTTTAAGAGCCAACCCTCACAAACCTTCCTAAAAACTAAAAGAGCTATTACTGAGTCTCAGCGAATCTTGTCATGATCAGCTCTTCCCAGGTACATTAGTTTAGAATATTTTTTAATCAACATTTACTCATCAAATGCTCTGGTCTGAATCTTACTTTAAATTAACTTAAGTATGTTTAATGAGCAATATTAATTGCACACAGAGTAAGTAGAGATTATCTTGTTTCACAGAAGAGAAGGAAGACCAAGGAAATTATTTGCTCAGGATGAGAAATGAAGATGGCCATCTTGTGCTCAAACAAACAGAAGTCCTCTGGTATGTGTGTGTTGAAGCAATGCTGTGTTATACAACATTTTATGATGATCTCTCACAGAACTGGTCATGTCAGCCTTGATTTCTTTTTATACTATTACATTTACAGCATGTTAGCAAAGTGTTACTCGGCATTTTTAATATTATGTTTTTAAAAACACACCACCTGTTTTAAAAGTAGACAAGTATCATGAAATTGGTTTAGTTGATATAAACACCAATTTACATTATTTCATTGTTTTGTAAATGTTATGTTATAAATTGTGAATTGATAGTTGATTGGTTTGAAGCCAGGCCTTACACTGCACAGACTAAAACACATTTGTGAGAGAAGTCAGGAACTTTGGAGAAAGATTCTAGAGGAAGAAAACACATTTACTGCAACAATAGATGAATTCTAGAGTCTCTGAGAACTACACATGCTAATGCAGTCTCATGAGCAAGACCTTTGCCTTTTGTAACTTTTTCTTAATTCTTGCAGAATGACATTTTTATTGCAGTATTTTAATTTGTACAGATGATCTCATTAGCCAAATGAGGGGTTTTGACCAAGTGATGCTCTTGAAAGGAGTGAAAGAAGAGGATGTGGTAAATTGTCTTCAGAGAAAAAGCTTCTCAAAAGGTCTCAAAACAGCTTGAAGAATGGTAAGTGTACAGTACTACAAGGGTAAAATCACACAGAACATAAGATGAGCTCTCTGTCCATTAAACAACTTCATCTGGATTGTTTGTTTCACTTTGTCTGGCATCTTAGGACTGAGAGATAACAAAACTGCTTTCCAGACACGAGAGAAGAAGATCATGATGGGCAGATGAAACCAGTTTAGATGTGATGATGGGAATCATTATTTTCTGGAACAGTATCACATGTCTTATATGTATCACATGATCTGTATCACAGTTGACTGAATGGGACTGTGTGACTTTTAAAGACATTTCATCACTCATTTGTGTGAACTGATTTATATATGAGGTTAATGTATTTTTGATGATAATTATTTTCATTGAATCTTATTTGTCTTGATGCTACTTTATCAACTTTATAGTCTATGCTTCAATAAAATGAAAATGGTGAATATTGTGTTCTGAAGATTCTTGGTAAATACATAATTTTACTAGTTAGGCTGAAATGTGTTTATTTTAGACTTGGAAAAACTACATATTAATTATTGGGATTATTTTTTATTTAAGATATAAACATTTTTGATCGGATTAATAACATCTGGGACATCAGTACACCAGAAAGTAATTTTTTGATATATTAGTAGCAAATATGCAAATTTTTTGTGAAATAAAGGGAGTTACAAGATTAATTATTTTGCATTACAAGATGGTTCCATGGGCTTTTTTGTTACAAACACTTGAGGGATAACTGAGAATGTAGCAGGAATGATCAACGTGGATCTTGTACTGCATTAAAACCAAGAGCAGGCACATTACTGATGTCCAGCACCTGAGGAGCAAGATACGGTGAGGGTGAGGAGGACATTTTTACACTGATTTTTGCTAATTAGTTTTATATATATATATATATATATATATATATATATATATATATATATATATATATATATATATATATATATAAATTAATATTCTTAGCACTGCATGAAAGTATCACAATGTGTATACATTGTCCTTGATTACTGCTTAACAGTGGGGAATAGATAAAGGCAAGTTGTTGCTGGTTCATCCATTATATTTCTTGCCATTTACTTCAAAAATCAAAGAAATAATCTATTATTTTCATTGTTAAATCATTTCTTTCTAATTTTTCCATGTTTCATCAGATGGCTTCACAATGTCCTGTCAAAAGGTATAATAGCAATGATGTAAGAATTAGAAAACAGAGGACTGTGAAAACTGTCAGATATAAATGTGACTCAGCTCAGTTTGTTGTCCATGATGAGGAGAATACATATATGTAGGTTTTACTGCCCTTCTACCCCCAGGGGCCCAGTAGCACCCCCCGGAAGAGCCCAAAACTGTATATTTCAAATGGCTGTAAATCAGAGTCCAATTAACGAATCAAAGAGGAAATGGGTAGGATTATTACTTATGCTATGCTGATAAAATAATGTTGAGCTCAGTTTTCAGAAATAAATGGAAAGCTGGCATAAAGGCATTGTAAATATTGCTCACTGTAAAATACCACATTTCAGCCTGCCTCTCAAATGTATCATAGAGGTTTGCACAATAAACATATTTAGATAACCAGTTTTCCTTAAAATAAATAATTTATTTCGTTTCGTTAATAAAAAGTTTTAAACTACATTACCCACAAGCCTCCGTCGTTCTATCTATGGAAAGGCAACACTAGGGGGCTGTTTTTTTTTTGTAGTTCATTGAAGTTATGCTAGGTTAGGATTAGGATCTCGCTAAAGATGTCATTTTTCTCAAGATAGCAGCACTTCATTGTTGACTTAATATATTACTAATGTGATGATAGCAGCAAAACATACTTTTTAACATGATGCGCTGTTTAATATGGGTTAAAAGAAAATTCATAGCCAATGACATCAAAGCTGAGCAGATGTCTTTCGTTTTTCGGCTGAAAGGATAGATTCGGTTAACAATAGATTAAGCTTGCTACTTATTAGATTCTGTTTTATTAACGTCTACACCTTCCTCCGTTGTTCAGCTTGACAAAAATTGGGCAATATTGATGTGCACATGCCCAGCAGTCGCAGTTGTATCCAACAGATAGATTCCTCTCATTAAATATGACACATTTTTAAGATTTTTTTTTTTTTTTTGACCAAAGACAAATATATTTACTAATCAAATGAAGTGCTTCTAAAATTTACATTGTATATTACAGTGTGTTTTAAAGTTAAAATTGTTCACATTTGTGTTTCTGTGATTTACCATTCTCTACCATTTGAACTCTAGGAATAAAAACAGAAATTATAAATGAATGAATGAATGAACAAATAAATACAAAAATATGCATGTTTATTATGCTTTATGTAAGGATCTTCCATTATTTATTGATATGTCAAACTCATTTAAAGACAACATGCCCAAATTACTACACTGCATCCTCTGTCACCAAGCTCGTTTTTGCCACCATAAAGAATAAAAAGGCAGTTATGTTTTAAACATTAACTATTTTCAGTATGCAAATGAAAATGCTTTTATTAAAAAACAAAACAGTAAATACAGTATGTCTTTCAGAGAACACTGGAAAAAGATCAATTTTCTTAAAAATTTAATTGACCAAAATGTTATACAACACAATGTAAATGTTTCAAACTCACAAAAAAACACCATGAAGACATGCATGTCAAGTGTGCAATATCATCTATAAAACTCTATCAGCACAGCATCAAATAAACACTGATTGAACAATGAAAGACAGAGAAAGTGTTCAGGAAAACAAACACCTGCTAGCTTTGACAATAACATCATGAATTCACTTCATGAATGGAACTAGGGGATGACTGTGTATGAATATCTCCTTTACTAAAACTCTTAATTAAAGTCTAAAATGTTTACTGTATGAAGCTTGAAAAAGAGAACAAAAAGTTCTGTAATGTATTCATTATGAGCTTATAATTAAAATAAAAGTTACATCTTCTGCAAAAATCAAACCACTGCAAAGTCTAATCACTGATCCAGGGACCATTTCTGTGTGTGCGGGAAAAAAAAAAAAAAAAAAAAAAACAAGAGTTAACGAGGTGAGTCCTTGTGCATGATGGAGAACTACAGCGTCACCAGCAAACAATCCTGTAAGACAGAAAGGAAGGAAATATTACATTACATTCAACTTATACATTACACTGTGTTTTGTTTAGACCATAAAAGCAGCCTCTGTAAAGATAATGTATAAATAAATGTTAAATGCATCCATTATTGAAAGCAAGTAATTAATAGCAAGCTATAGTCATATGAATTCTTTTGATAGTGTCAGATGAAACCGTCCTGGGGCTTGTACAATATCATACAAGTGTTAAACTGGATTATTAAGACTGTGATGTGCGACTGTGTTTAGGGATCATTTTTAAGACTTTGACCCCGTCCAGATACCCACACTTGCAGTCTTGACAACTTGAGAGTGTGTGTACGTGACAGTGTGTGAACGAGACTGTCCCCGGTCTTAATAATGCCAAAGCACAATGCCTTAACACACACTAAACATCTCCAATTCTGCTCCTGAGCGCTATACAAAGCATAGTGTATCCCATCATGCACAATGTTTTGGAATAAATCATCAGAATTTTGCCGAGATCACACAAGAGGTTACGGACAGCTGTCCAATGTACAGTATGTGAAATATTGTTAATTAGATATTAAAAATCTCTGTAAACACATAAGTGTCCCATAAGGCAGTGGCTCCCAATCCTGGTCCTGGAGAACCCCAACACTGCACATTTGAGATGTCTCCCTGATCAAACACACCGGATTCAACTCATCAGCTCATCAGTGAAGGCTCCAAGGCAGATAAGAGAGACATCAAAACCGTGCAGTGCTGGGGTTCTCCAGGACCAGGATTGGGAAACACAGTCATCAGGTCATGAAAAGTTCGACACACACTTGTGGTCATCATGCTCACTTGAACACTAGGCCAAATACAGGAAAGACGTCAAATAAGTAATCAAGTGGTCAAGTGCAAAGATGGCAAGTGTGGGTATTTGGACAGTGCAACAGTTTAAGAAACAACAAATGCTGTACAAATTATAACAGCAGGAATGTTTGATAAAAGGGACAAACTATCACAGACTTACTGCTGCAAATATCTGCCTCCGCAGCTTTCTGTCTTCTCCATTTCTGAAGGAATCCCTCTCCAGAAACACCACTGGGCTTCCTTTACGTCTTTTCAGCTAAAAATAAAAATAATAAAAAAGGGGAGAGAAAATAAAATTGAATTATATACAGAATGTTAATAATGATCTGTGAGCAAAATATTTATATATATATATATATATATATATATATATATATATATATATATATATATATATATATATATATATATATATATAAACTGATATGAATGAACTGCAAGATCGAAAAATACATGTTTTATTATTTATTTATTTTTGATTTGATTTTTTTTTTTTTTTGATTTACATTTAAAGGTATTAAAAGCATGGTACAGAACATATGATTACTGTGATATCTGTCATATAAAAGCACATAAAAACACTAACATTACAGTGATACAAACAATTATTGTTTTGTTGTACTGATTATTAATATACCATAGTAAAACTACAGTTATAGTTACTAATGTCCCGTTTACTGTGTTTTAACTTCACATTTCATTTATTACTATTGTAAGTGTCGTGATTACCATGATTTTACTACAAATACAACTTACATCATTGATCCTGAAATTAATAATAATATAAAAGGGATCGAATGTCTATGGCACGTCACGTGACAGATAGAGTTTAATCAGACTAATTAGCAGCTGTGTTCATTTATTTAAACGCAATGAAACTCAAAGACAGCCGCGGATGAATGACCAATATAATAAAGCGATTAAACATATGGCACTAATCTGATTAATAAATAAGACAGAATACATTTTATAAAAGGCATTAAAAGAGCGTATTTACGACTACTCACCCAAACTGTGGAACTGTCACTGATAGCAAGTATCGCGATGTGTGCTGAATGAGACTTCTTGAATGTGATTTCACAGCGATAAACATCTCGGCCCAGTTTCCCGTTAATGGCTTAAAATAAACCAGGACTAGGCTAATTCTACTTAAATTAATCCACACTAAACAACTGACTTTCTGAGATGTTGCTTAAGTTTGGATTAACTAGTTCTAGACTACAGAGTCTCAGATTAAGGTAATCAAGGACAAGTGAGATCATCTTTTGGAAACCCGATTAGATTAATGGCATGCACATGTGGCTAAGGAGAGGTTATAAAAACCTGGTATGGACTACTTGTAATTCATTAGTCTTAAGGAGTGTGTGGAGCAGGAGTCATTACACTTAACCAAAAAATGGATCAAGGCAGAAGAAAACGCTCAAAAAACTTCAGTGAATTTGAGAAGACCCTTTTTAAACAAATTGTATCAAATTATCCTGTAATTGAAAACAAACAGCATGATTCAGGTACAGAAAACAAGAAGAAGAAGGCATGGATTTCCATATTGAATCAATTCAACTCAAATGAAAAAGTAACCAAACGGACACTCCAACAAGTTCAGGTAAGATTTATTGTTGCCCCATTCTTACAAATCAGTCAATTATAAATGTTTTCATTAATGAAATGTAAAAAGAAAACAATATTATATAGAAGTCCTTCTTCAGAGTATATATTATCTTGTAAAGGTCCTGTGGAAAAACATAAAAATAAACCTGAAAAAAACAACTGCTGCTACGCGTCAAGAGCGTTTCAAGACAGGCGGGGGACTCCCAGTTCCACCAGACACAAAGGAGTTGGGGGACTTGTTGGCTGGGATTATTGAAAGTCAGCAACCCCTGGAAGGTATTCCAGATGATGACCATTTGGACAGTTCAGGTGAGGAATCCTTCAAAGACTCATTTAACACGTCTCATTTACAGTAACGTGCTATCCCATCCAACATAATTAAATGCAAGTCATGTCTTGTAACAAAAATTATGTAATGACCTTTATTGTTGAAGTCAAATGTAATGCTATTTATTTATTTTTTTCATACAAAGATGACCTGATCTTGACACAGGACTTGGGGGGCGCAGGGAACAGTCAAGATGCTCAAATGAATCCAGCAGCAGCCAGCACCAACATGCAGCAGCATCCAGTCTCCTGCAGTAGCAGTAGTCAGCATCCAGCAGTCTCTAATCCAGGCAGCAGGTCAAGAGGGAAAAGGATGACCATTCATGAGAAACTTGCCATAGAGTTCCATGAACGTAATTTACAATATTTAAAAGAAGAACATGAAGTCAAAATGAAAATCCTTCATCTTGAGTTGTCTATGAAAGAGAGAGACATGAAGCAGCAGCAGTGTCAACTGACTTTGGAACAAAATCTCAGTTAAATAAATAATTTCATGAATTTTTTTTATCTGTCTATGCCAATCATTTATGTATCACTCAAGGCTCATTTATGAGAAGTGCTGCAAAGCAAAAGCATCTCTGTAAGCAAGTCCATTTCTGTCATTGGCTAGCTCAGCGATAGGGACATGTTGGTCATCATCATTTGCAATATCAGGGTCCGGGCAGCCACACTGTTTAAGAAAATTATGAAGCACTGCTGTTGCAATAATAACAATGCAGCACCTCCTAGGTTCAAACCGCAGTGTATTTCGGAGACACTGGAAACGATTCTTCCATACACCAAACATGCGCTCTATTAGCCCTCTGGTGAGCATGTGAGCTTGGTTATAGCGCTGTTGCTCTGGTCTGACTGGATGGAGATAGGGGGTGAACAAGAAGTTTGTCTGTGCATACCCACTGTCACCAAGTAGAATTCCAGAGTGTTGTCTTGTTTCAAACTGACCGTACAAAGAGGAGTTGTGGAAAATCCTTGAGTCATGGGTTGAACCTTTCCAACGTGCAACAATATTGGAGAACTGCATAGTGGGAGTGCACACTCCTTGTACATTTATTGAAAACCAGTTTTTACGATTTCTGAATTCCTCAGCATCTGCTGTAGAGGGACACTTGATGGGAATGTGGCAGCCATCGATACAACCAATGACTCCAGGGAAGTTACCATATTCATAGAAATCTACCTTGTAGGTGGCCTGTTCAGCAGCATTTGGGAATTTGATGAAATCCTTTTTCAGTTCACATATAGCACTGCAGACTCTGTGTACTATTTTGCACACTGTTGATTCACCTACACCACACAAATCCCCAGTTTCACGATGGAAGGTTCCACATGCCAAAAACCTTAAGGTAATTAATATTTGTAAGGAAGGAGAAATAGGAGTGCCCCTGACTAAGTCACCTGAAAGCTTGGGCTGCAGCAAACCAATTATTTCTGTTGCAGTTTCCTTTGACATACGGAAACGGTCAAGAAAATGTAAATCATCAAAATCATTTAGTGGGTTGCTCCTGTCTTTCAGCAACCTTCTTTCTGGTCTTGGTGGTGGTCTCTGATTGTCGTTGAAATAGTCGAGGTAATCCATTTTCTGCTACTATGAACGTGAGCCTTGAGGCAAGACGTTTTTAATCTGAGGTTAAACCTGCTTCTGACCAGGTTTAATTTAAGACTTCATTTAGATCTGAATTAGGTCTAATCCTACTTCTAGAAATCCGATTGTTTTAAGTCTAGACTAGTGCAAGTCTGAGACTATTGTAATCCATGTGTGAGAAAGCTACTTCAATAAATCCAGGTTTAAAATGACATTTAGTCTACGACTAGGCTTAATTCCCGTACGGGAAACCGGCCCCTCATGTCCTCGTGTCGAATTCTGACGCCAAAAGTTTCCCACTGAAAGCAATGAAGGTCGTAGTGCTTCGATATTCCACGCCGAGAGGCACATTTGGCGTCATAAAAGTGACGCTAGGGGCGCTTGACCATGCTTCGGTTTTTGACGCCTTTGGAGTGAGAATGGGTTGTAACTTCTAACACATTAAAAACTGTCTTACAGCATTGCAGAAAACATTGTATTTCATAAGGCATAAGCATCTTTCAGTTTGGCAAGATTTGCACTGAATATTGAATGAAACAGCTTTTTCTAATAGAGAGACAAGCTTTTGAGCAGATTTGGGCTAGATTTCACTTCATTTGAACAGACGCACTATTTCAGCATTACTGGACTCAGAAAGCTGTAAACTGACAATCTTGATCATTGAAGTCCTAGCATAAGTTTTTGTGCATATAACTTCTAACACATTAAAAACTGTCTTACAGCATTGCAGAAAACATTGTATTTCATAAGGCATAAGCATCTTTCAGTTTGGCAAGATTTGCACTGAATATTGAATGAAACAGCTTTTTCTATTAGAGAGACAAGCTTTTGAGCAGATTTGGGCTAGATTTCACTTCATTTGAACAGAAGCACTATTTCAACATTACTGGACTCAGAAAGCTGTAAACTGACAATCTTGATAATTGAAGTCCTAACATAAGTTTTTGTGCCTATAACTTCTAACACATTAAAAACTGTCTTACAGCATTGCAGAAAACATTGTATTTCATAAGGCATAAGCATCTTTCAGTTTGGCAAGATTTGCACTGAATATTGAATGAAACAGCTTTCTCTAATAGAGAGAAAAGCTTTTGAGCAGATTTGGGCTTGATTTCACTTCATTTGAACAGACGCACTATTTCAACATTATTGGACTCAGAAACATGTAAACTGACAATCTTGAGCATTGTAGTCCTAGCTTAAGTTTTTGTGCATATAACTTCTAACACATTAAAAACTGTCTTACAGCATTGCAGGAAACATTGTATTTCATAAGGCATAAGCACCTTTCAGTTTGGCAAGATTTGCACTGAATATTGAATGAAACAGCTTTCTCTAATAGAGAGACAAGCTTTTGAGCAGATTTGGGCTAGATTTCACTTCATTTGAACAGAAGCACTATTTCAACATTACTGGACTCAGAAAGCTGTAAACTGGCAATCTTGATCATTGAAGTCCTAACATAAGTTTTTGTGCATATAACTTCTAACACATTAAAAACTGTCTTACAGCATTGCAGAAAACATTGTATTTCATAAGGCATAAGCATCTTTCAGTTTGGCAAGATTTGCACTGAATATTGAATGAAACAGCTTTCTCTATTAGAGAGACAAGCTTTTGAGCAGATTTGGGCTAGATTTCACTTCATTTGAACAGAAGCACTATTTAAACATTACTGGACTCAGAAAGCTGTAAACTGACAATCTTGATAATTGAAGTCCTAACATAAGTTTTTGTGCCTATAACTTCTAACACATTAAAAACTGTCTTACAGCATTGCAGAAAACATTGTATTTCATAAGGCATAACAGGGCTCCAGACTAACTTTTTTCACTAGGAGCACAGTGGCCCCCAACTGAAAATTTTAGGGGCACAACCAGAAAATTTAGGGGCGCACACCGTAAATCAACATGCTAACCAAATCTACTAATTTCCACTGTATTACTAATAAATACTTTAATAATAGATGCAGAAACTACAATGTGCTGTTTCAAATTCAGTGTCACATTTTATTCTGCACTTTTGAAAATGCAACAACAAGGTAAACTGACAGCACCATCGCTGTCAAGACAGTACAAATAGTAAACAAAATTCCATACACTCAGAATAAAAAATGTGCATAGTAAAAAAGTTTGTGTGCATGCTGTATCGTTGTTGTATGTTTCATTAAGTTTTAAGCCATTCTTCCTTTGAAGGTTGAGCTGGCTTTTGTATTTGGTGAAAGGTAGTTCTAATGCTTGTAGTACCTCAGCCATCTGAATTCTTACAGCCAGTCTTCTCGAAAATGGTGAGTGTGGATCAGGGCCGGCCCTGACCAATTTGCTGCCCTAGGCATGATTTTACCTGGCGCCCCATGTGTATGTATGTATGTACATGTATATATATATATATATATATATATATATATATATATATATATATATATATATATATATATATATATATATATATATTAGGGATGCACGATAATATCGGCACAATATCGGTATCGGCCGATAAAAGCTTAAAATGACCATTATCGGTATCGGCCGATATGAATATTTCTGCCGATGAGCCAAACCGATATTCTCCAAGTGAAATAATTGACCTGTTTTTCAGATGTGAATGTCTGTCTACATTTGTAAAATAATACATTTATGGTAGAATCAGTACAGAAGAGATACATGGATTTCTCTTCAGTAAAATTAAAGTTTAAATATATCAGTATATATTTGTATATATATCGGTATCGGCATCGGCCAAAATTATTTTGAAAATATCGGCATATCGAATATCGGCCAAAATCCAATATCGTGCATCCCTAATATATATATATATATATATATATATATATATATATATATATATATATATATATATATATATATATATATATATATATATACACACACATACACACACTACAGCAGAACTGTTTCCAACACTCATAATAAATCATCTTATTATAATGATTTCTAAAGGATCACGTGATAGACTGGATGTCACATGTGACACTGAAGAATGGAGTAATGATGCTGAAAATTCAGCTTTGCATCACAGAAATAAATGATAATTTCACTAGTTCACGCTTACATATAATTAGCTGAGGTATGGTATGCGTATTTGGCGTGCTGTCCGGGGAAGGGCTCCGAGCTCGGGAATTGCCCGAAGCTAGAGTACCCCCCCTTCCCCGTATATTGTAAAGTGAACTTGAAGTGAGGAGATGGGGTGGAGGAGGGATGCTGATAAACCGTCAATGGATAGAGGTAAGTCAGCGATATTTATACTGTGGGATTGATTACTTGATTGTGGTCCACCTGTGATGATTAGGCTAAGTATCTGACGCGCTCCTCCCGAATCTTCATAGATAATTACATTTCACTAGTTCACGCTTACATATAATTAGCTGAGGTATGGTATGCGTATTTGGCGTGCTGTCCGGGGAAGGGCTCCGAGCTCGGGAATTGCCCGAAGCTAGAGTACCCCCCAAAAAGGCAAATGTACAGGAGGACAGCCGCCAGTTTAAAGAATGCCCCCCAAAAAGCAGAGTACTGGCGGGGGCTGATTTGGTTTCTGAGAAGTTATCTCGTTGGCAGGCTGGAAGGGCCTACGTACTCCGGAGGGAGCGACTTGGGCGTTGGGAGAGTAGGCCCTACCAGCTGCAGCTAGTGAACTACGTGGTTGTTGGCGCCCGGTCGGTAGGGCTCGGGCCGATGCTCAACTGGAGTTTTTTGGCGTTGGATCGGTGAGCCCTGCCGGCCGATGAGGAGGAGCGGCGTGGTTGTGGTGCCCGACCGGGAGGACCCGAGTTGCCTCGACCGGAATAGGTCACGGTGTCGGCGTACGGGCCCTACTGGCTGATAGCCCCTGCTATTCAGTGGGTGAAGGGCCTAACGCTGACCGAGAGGGCCCATGAAGCCTCCGACAGGAGATTGAGACTCAGGATGACGGACGTCTGGGTCCTCTCGGTTAGGCAGATAAAAAGCTTTTGGGCCAGCCGACAAGGAGGACTCTGGCAACATCCGAAGGGAGATCCCGACTCACGGCATCGGCTGGATGAGATTCACTTGCGGCTGGCAAGCATAGGCCCGTCCGGGAGACTCTCGCCAGACGTCTGAAGGGAGCGCACGCGACAGACGGGTAAGCCTCGGCGGACGGGGAGGGTTGGAAAGGAAAACCCGACTGGGAGGACTCTCGCAGCATCCGATGGGGCCTCAAACTCAGAACATCGAACGGGTAAGCCTCGCCAGACGGGGTTAAAAGATGTGAGAGTAGCTGAGGGTAGCTTTTTTTTTTTTTTGTTTTTTTTTTTTTTTTTTTTTTTTTTGCAGGATTTGGCGAGAGGACGAGACTCGTGGCGTCGGACGGTTAAGCCTCGCCTACCGTCAAAATGGAAAGGTAAGTTGTGTGGCCGAGAGACTGTTGCCGACGTTCGAAGGGAGCACACACGTCGAACGGGTAAGCCTCGCCGACCGTAGGGTGGAAACGTAAAGCAAGTCTGACCAGGAGGCTCTCGCCAGCGTCCGAAGGGAGCACACACATCGAACGGGTAAGCCTCGCTGACCATAGAAAAGGAAAAGGTAAGGTTGTCTAACCGGGAGGCTCTCGCCGGCGTCCGAAGGGAGCACGCGCATCGAACGGGTAAGCCTCTCCGGATGGCGGACAGAAAAGGTAACGATAGGTGGCCAGGGGGCTCTTGCCAGCGTCCGGCGGGGACAAACTGGGTGAGCCTCGCAGGCCGTAGGTTGGAAAAGGTAAGTTTGCGTGGTCGTTAGGCTGTCGTCGGCGTTTAAGGGAGTTTGCTACTCCTGGCAAGAGACGGTTTAGCCTTGGTGACCATAGGAAGGAAGGAGAGTTTATTGTGTGTTAGGTACTTGCAGCATTTAAGCAGCTTGCTTGTAGGTTAGTAACCTGAAACACACAGTAGGGTCGTGGTTGGCTGGCCAGGAGGCTGTCGCCGGCGTCCGATGGGAGCACTCACATCGGACGGGTAAGCCTCGCTGGCCAAGGGTGGAAAAGGTCAGGTTGTCTAGCCAGGAGGCTCGGACCGACGTCCGATAGGAGCTTAGCTCCAGGAATCGAACGGGTAAACCTCTCTGGCTGAAGGACGGAAAAGGTTGTCCGGCCGGGAGGCTCTTACCTTCGTCCGACAGGAGCTTAGCTCCCGGATAGAACGGTTAAGCCTCGCTGGCCAAAGGACGGAAAAGGTAAGGTTGTCTAGCCGGGAAGCTCTCGCCTACGTTAGATGGGAGCCTTAACTCCATGCGTTGGGCGGGTAAACTTCTCCGTACGAAAGACAGAAATGGAAAAGCAGGTAGCCGGGGGCTTTCACCTACGTCCGAAGGGAGTGTGAGCTCCAGGCAACGAACGGGTAAGCCTTGTTGGCCGCAGAATGGAAAAGGTGAGGTTGTCTGGCCGGGAGGCTCTCGTCAGCATCCGATGGGAGCTCAAGCTCTTGGCATCGAAGAGAGAAGCCTTGCCGGCCATAGGATTGAAAAAAGGTAAGGTTATCTGGTCGGGAGGCTATGGCCAGCATCCGGTGTCTTTTTATTTATTATTTATTTATTTATTTATTTTCTATATTTATTTGTATTTTCATTTATTATATTTATTAAAATTTGCGACACCAGATGGGTAGTCTCTCCAGCCATCGGAGGGAAAATTGAGATTGTTTTATCTGCGAAGAGCCCGTTAGTGTTCGGCGAAAGCGTAACTTGCGGTATTGAATGGGTACATCTTGCCATCGAAGGGAAAATTTATTTGGGCTGCAATGTACTCATTGGTGTTCGATAGGTAAATGTCGCTTTTTTTTTTTTTTTTTTTTTTTTTTGCTTTTTTAATCGGGTAAGCTTCGCTGGTGGTTGGATGGAAAGTCCAAGATTGATTAAGTGGGAAAGCATCTGGCAGGATTTGAATATTTGCATTGTCAAACGAGTAAGCTTTGCTGATAGTTGAATGGAGAAGGCAAAGGTTGGTTCAACCGGGAGCCCTCTTGCAGCGCCTGGCAGGGAGTTTGATACTAAGGATGATTTATAATAGTTGAATGGAGAAGGCAAAGGTTGGTTCAACCGGGAGCCCTCTTGCAGCGCCTGGCAGGGAGTTCGATACTAAGGATGATTTATTTGTCTACGAGGGTAGACGCTGTGAGGCTTACTTGGATAATTGTTTAGCACATCCAATGAGCTGCTTCCGATAATGAGTCCGAAAAAATCTTGGTGCAGTCATAGTATCCGAAATTAAGCGTGCAAAAATAAATTAGGATTTCCTGTGCCAGTGTACCCCAAATGGGTGCCATGTATCGGCGATGTGGTCATTGTCAGCACGTGAGATCGATGGTACATATCGACGATGTAATCGTGCATGGGTGGAGTAAGAGAAAGATTCTTTATACTGTCTGAGCTTACTATTTACCATTTTGACCATGCAGGTGCACGAAAAGAGCCTATGGAATCGCCCATAATCAAAAAAAATATATATATACTTTCGGAAGTACTGATACACTGGTATTAAGTATAAATACTATATTTAAATACTGCTGGTTCATGTAGTCGGCACTACGATCATCTCGCTTGTCCAATGATTTTTTTTTTTTTTACCTACGGGCTCACATCGTCCTTTGAGGGCACGGGCGAGCGGGAAATGCAGTGCTGAGATGGGATAACAGAGCGGTTTGATTAATTAAGGTAGGCCGAATTAAGGTAGGCCGCCTAATGATTATTATAAAAAACGTTGGTTGGAGAATGGGCCTAATATCGTCTTGGCTATTGTCGATACATGATGCTATCACCGCAACCTCAGATGCATGGCATGCCTTTAGGCGGAGGTGATGTGTGGTATTTTATTTTTTTTTTTTTTTATATTTTTTTTTTATTTTTTATATATATTTAAGTGTAGGAAAGGCTCCTGCGGGAGCAGACGCTGCAACAGCAGTGGGGAGAACGGGAAAGGCTCCTGCGGGAGCAGACACTGCTACGGCAGTGTGGAGGTACAGGAAAGGCTCCTGCGGGAGCAGACACTGCGCGGCAGTGAGGAGGTGTAGGAAGGCTCCTGCGGGAGCAGACGCTGCACAGCAGGGAGAAGGTGTAGGAAGGCTCCTGCGGGAGCAGACAAGGAGGTATAGGAAGGGCTCCTGCGGGAGCAGACACTGCTGCGGCAGTGGGGAGAACGGGAAAGGCTCCTGCGGGAGCAGACACTGCTGCGGCAGTGGGGAGATACGGGAAAGGCTCCTGCGGGAGCAGACACTGCTGCGGCAGTGGGGAGATACGGAAAAGGCTCCTGCGGGAGCAGACACTGCAGCGGCAGTGGGGAGATACGGGAAAGGCTCCTACGGGAGCAGGCACTGCAGCGGCGGTGGGGAGATACAGGAAAGGCTCCTGCGGGAGCAGATACTCCAGCGGCGGTGGGGAGGTACAAGAAAGGCTCCTGCAGGAGCAGACACTGCAGCGGCGGTGGGGAGGTACAGGAAAGGCCCCTGCGGGAGCAGACACTGCTGCGGCAGTGAGGAGGTACATGAAAGGCTACTTGCTTCGGCTGCTGTAGATGTTGGCTGTGGGAAGAGTAAAAAGTGTTAGTAATATTTGATGGGGCAAGCTAAAAATGGATGGGTAGCCTACTGTGTTACCAGCTTAGCAATTTGTTGCCTGATTTGACGATTCCTCAGGCCTTGTCCACCTTATTATGTTCCTGTTGGAAAAGCATCTTTCCTCTCATTTGGCCTCCGGGCTCTTTAGACGGACTCCCGAGTGGATACGTTTGGAACGCTGTTTTCACGTTGTATTATGGACTGTGGAAACAGAGGCTTTTGGAAACGATTGAGCATGTTTAGTCTTGTAAGGCGTTGTACCGAAAGACATGATTATAGCAGTAACGTTAACCCCTTACAAGATACCCCCCATTTTTGGCATGGAGGCAGAAATTATATACCCAAAATAAAGATGTTTCTGTTCATGATTCTTTCTGACTAGATCCATGATCAACATTTGTCCACGAGCTAACACTTTGACGTTTACCGTTCAGGAATAGGAATAGTTTTCCTGACATGATGGAAAATTAATCACTGGAATTATGTTTTATCGAAATATTGGTCAGATATAAAAGCCAAAGTCTTTGGACTTCAATTGATGCGCGGCTTATCCAGATCAAGTAAGAGAGTGATGTTTAACGTGCTGTGAAAACGAAACATAGACTGGGGCCGTTGGCGATGCTTGCAGCAAATGGGTTAACGGCAGTTATGTGCTATTTGCTTCCAAGTGGTTTCTAAAGAGACTTACTTTCCGGTTTTCCGTATTACGGTCCTTAAAAGGCGATGGTAATTTTACTCATGCTTGCTATCCTGCATCAAAACACGAGGGCAGATGCGTTTTAGATTAATTTTGAGTGATCACGCCAGTGAATGGTAAAATAGGTCCCTAAATGATTTGGTCCTACCAGAAGACTTGCATGCAAATGAAAATTTTTAAATTAAATTAAGCATTTAGCAGGCGCTTTTATCCAGAGACTTTTTTTTTTTTTTTTTTTTTTTTTTAAACTTATGTCTGTATCATTTCGGCGAGGTTTAAACGTGCGCGGTAAGGCGAATGTAACAATAATAATAATAATGCATTTTATTTGTAGGAACAAACGCCAAAAGCAATACAATAATTCATTAAAGACAGACGGTCTTGAATAAATGTGACTTAATCAACAAAAATCGCCCAACATAGGTGCATGCAGAAGAAGTACGTACCATAGCGTAGGGGCTTTATATGAAAAGGCTCTTTCCCCCATGGTCTTTAGCTCACATTATGGCTGGTGAAGTGAAGAGTTAGTAGAGCGAAGGGAGCGTGATTGAATATCAGGACTGATGAGTTCACAAAAATACTCAGGTGCAGTCCCATGAAGTGCCTAGTATGTTAAGATAAGAATTTTAAAATCAATTCTCATGTTTACGGGAAGCCCGTGTGATTGTGAAAGAACCGGTGTAATGTGTTCGCGAGGAGAAGTACAAGCGTGCGGCAGAATTTGTATACTGAAGCTTGCTCGACGATTTAGCTGGAAGGCCTGAGAACGAGGCATTACAATAATCTAACCTAATGCCTTTGGCTTCGTGGTTAAAAAGTGGCATCATCATCCGACGGAACGGTGTATCTGTAGTCCAAATCTATGCGGAATCCACACCCCGGATCAGCGGGTGGCGGTAATGCACCTTTACGTTGGTTTGCCAAAACCTCCGTAAAACACTACTAGAAGAAGACGGAACAAAACTTTAGCCGCAAAACTGCTTTTAGATGCAACACTTTGAATGCAAACTGCCGTAAAAATCCAATGAAGAAAAAGAAGAACCTGTTTTTTTGCGTCTTCGCCTGGAAATGTATTAGTCTGCGCGCCGCTAGAGGAAGCGGCCTCACACTGCCACTCGGCCGGAACGCCGTGGTGAAAGGCTGAACCGTGGTTGGATTCTTTCTGCTGCAATCCAGCGCTCGACGAGAGCTCGGTCTCGGGCGGCGCGATCGTGTATCGAGCAGGCAAGCTCGGAGTTGCACGGTCTATTGGCCACGATGTGTGGCTTGGCGAGGATAGCAGCTGTCGCGATGACGCTTAATGCTGCTCAACGGCCGTGTTTGGCTGGGTAGAAATGATCTCGGGTCCGGCAAAAGCAGCAGGTCTTATAAATCCCCTGTGTAGCACTCTTCGTTGGTACGAAAATTGGGTCTGTGATAAGGTGACTGACGAGGCGAACCAGCATGCTGATAAACCGTCAATGGATAGAGGTAAGTCAGCGATATTTATACTGTGGGATTGATTACTTGATTGTGGTCCACCTGTGATGATTAGGCTAAGTATCTGACGCGCTCCTCCCGAATCTTCATAGATAATTACATTTAAAGTATAATAAATTGAAAACAAATTATTTTAAATTGTAATAATATATCACAATATTACATTTTTTTTCTGTATTTTTGATCAAATAAATGCAGGCTTGATGAGCAGAAGAAACTTCTTTCAAAAACTTAAAAAAAATAGTAATGTTTCAAAACTTTTGGCCTGTACTGTATCCCCCCAAAACTGCACAACTGTAGAGTAAAACATTATTTTAAAAAAAGTGATAATAAAAAATGCGTCTTAAAACTGACAAGATTGTACAAAATCACAGTCTGGGGACTCAGAACTCAGAACAACTGCTAACATTAAGTTTAAGGTAAAAATAACTGCCATGAAATTATAGTATCTTACTCCTATTCAATAAATTGTTCTTTCACTACATCTCTTTACCTCTGTCTTTATCCTCTTCTCTTCTTTTTGGCAGTGTATCTATCGCAGACTATGATCATTTATAATGTGTCATGTAAATTCGGCCTTGCGTCACAATCAGGAAACTTTCACCGTGTCTAGAACGGGCGCGAGCCGCCAGGCCCGTTTCTACGAGCTGTGTGTTAACAAAAACAGTGCTGTCTACATTGGATGCGGCGTCGGGCACACTACACAACAAATTACCAACAACTAATCGTGCGCGCGCTCTGTTTCTGATGCACTTCAAGCACTCGATGGGCGGGGGAAGATTGAAGAGCCAGATTTTTTTTTGTTTTGTTTTGTTTTTTTGCTTTATTTGGAAGTGTTTCGAATTATTGGTTTTTAAATAGTATACTATTATAAAAAAATATAGGTACAAAAAAAAAAAAAGTTCACTCATTCTGGCGCCCCTATGGATGAGTGGCGCCCTTAGCATTTGCCTATGCCGCGGGCCGGCCCTGGTGCGGACTTTTTTTCGCAACACCAACCTCTGACTCTGAATCATCATCTGACGGTGACACTGTAGACTCTGGCACTGGTACACTAGCCGAAGGTCGGAAGAACGAATCAATAGTTCGCTTGCTCATAGCTCAGACGCACGCACATATCAGGTTGTGATGAGATTTGTCTCTGTTTCCTTCCCACAGATGTTTACGCGCGCTCAATTATCTCTAGGCCCCTCCCCCTCCACACATTTTAGCCACTTGCAGTGGCCATTCCCTATTCTTCTCACACGCATTTGCCGCCTCACAGACAGGCATCACTCAATGAGACGCGAGTGTGTGCTCGCGTCTCATTAGTATGTGTGCAAGTGTGTGTGTTTGTGTGTGTGCGTGCGTGCGTGTGCAAATCTACTGGTCGCACATGTGCGACTGGATGTAAAATTCAGTCGCACACTCTCAAAATTTGGTCGCAAAATGCGACCATTTGGTCGCAGTCTGGAGCCCTGCATAAGCATCTTTCAGTTTGGCAAGATTTGCACTGAATATTGAATGAAACAGCTTTCTCTAATAGAGAGAAAAGCTTTTGAGCAGATTTGGGCTTGATTTCACTTCATTTGAACAGAAGCACTATTTCAACATTACTGGACTCAGAAAGCTGTAAACTGACAATCTTGACAATTGAAGTCCTAACATAAGTTTTTGTGCCTATAACTTCTAACACATTAAAAACTGTCTTACAGCATTGCAGAAAACATTGTATTTCATAAGGCATAAGCATCTTTCAGTTTGGCAAGATTTGCACTGAATATTGAATGAAACAGCTTTCTCTAATAGAGAGAAAAGCTTTTGAGCAGATTTGGGCTTGATTTCACTTCATTTGAACAGACGCACTATTTCAACATTATTGGACTCAGAAACATGTAAACTGACAATCTTGAGCATTGTAGTCCTAGCATAAGTTTTTGTGCATATAACTTCTAACACATTAAAAACTGTCTTACAGCATTGCAGGAAACATTGTATTTCATAAGGCATAAGCACCTTTCAGTTTGGCAAGATTTGCACTGAATATTGAATGAAACAGCTTTCTCTAATAGAGAGACAAGCTTTTGAGCAGATTTGGGCTAGATTTCACTTCATTTGAACAGAAGCACTATTTCAACATTACTGGACTCAGAAAGCTGTAAACTGACAATCTTGATCATTGAAGTCCTAACATAAGTTTTTGTGCATATAACTTCTAACACATTAAAAACTGTCTTGCAGCATTGCAGAAAACATTGTATTTCATAAGGCATAAGCATCTTTCACTTTGGCAAGATTTGCACTGAATACTGAATGAAACAGCTTTCTCTAATAGAGAGAAAAGCTTTTGAGCAGATTTGGGCTTGATTTCACTTCATTTGAACAGAAGCACTATTTCAGCATTACTGGACTCAGAAACATGTAAACTGACAATCTTGAGCATTGAAGTCATAGCATAAGTTTTTGTGCATATAACTTCTAACACATTAAAAACTGTCTTACAGCATTGCAGAAAACATTGTATTTCATAAGGCATAAGCATCTTTCAGTTTGGCAAGATTTGCACTGAATATTGAATGAAACAGCTTTCTCTATTAGAGAGACAAGCTTTTGAGTAGATTTGGGCTTGATTTCACTTCATTTGAACAGAAGCACTATTTCAACATTACTGGACTCAGAAACATGTAAACTGACAATCTTGAGCATTGTAGTGCTAGCATAAGTTTTTGTGCCTATAACTTCTAACACATTAAAAACTGTCTTACAGCATTGCAGAAAACATTGTATTTCATAAGGCATAAGCATCTTTCAGTTTGGCAAGATTTGCACTGAATATTGAATGAAACAGCTTTCTCTAATAGTGAGAAAAGCTTTTGAGCAGATTTGGGCTTGATTTCACTTCATTTGAACAAAAGCACTATTTCAGCATTACTGGACTCAGAAACATGTAAACTGACAATCTTGAGCATTGTAGTCCTCAGTGTTGAGTACTCGAGACTCGGACTCGGTCTTGGACTCGGTCTCGAGACCGTATTTTAATGGTCTCGGTCTTGTCATGGACTCGCTCTTGGCGAAACTTTTTTAAACCAATGACAGTGCTGCGTAGCTGCACGAGCCTGTGGCGATGCAGCGCGCCAAAGCCCGCCAGAATGGGCGGGGCGAATGGCTATATAAGCAGGCAATTGCCAGAGGAAATCAGGTCATACGACTGAAGCGACGACACTGAACCCGCAGCCTCGTGGCACGGCATATAACGCAGTACTCGTTCCGTATCTCAGGGAACCGAGGTTACGTTCATAACCGAGTACGTTCCCTTTCGATACTTCACTCATACTGCATATGGGGAACGAATTCAACCGCGCCGTGCCACGGTAGGGAACGACAAGACTTAACTTGAACACCCTGGGGTCCAGAGGATAAGTGAGAGGGCCGGAGCCATCGAACCCTTGACGCTACACTGCTGAGAGGGAGCTAGCTCCCTGGAGGTGGTATGATGACAGAGTCTGCTAGAGGCCGTCGTATCAAACCGAAAGAACCCGAGCATGCAAGGTCGGGATATCCAAGTTATAGAACCTGACAAAAGTGGACGGCGAGGACCAGCCGGCCGCCTCACAGATGTCCTTGATAGAGACACCACTAGACCAGGCCCATGAAGAGGCCATCCCTCTAGTAGAGTGGGCTCTAACTCCTATGGGGCACTCAAGGCCCATAGAGGAGTAACATAGAGCGATAGCTTCAACTATCCAACGCGAGAGGCGTTGCTTTGAGACCGAAGACCCTTTTGGTGTGTAGTACGTCCCCGGGGAGGCTCAGAGGCTCCCATCAAGGGACCATACATGCAGAGCCCAGAGTTCTGGCTGTGGATGCCAGATTGTCCTGTTCGCCTGAGAGAGGAGGTCCCGCCTCAGGGGGATCGGCCATGGGGCTTTCATGGAAAGCCTGAAAAGCTCAGAGGACCAAACTTGGGTCCTCCAGAGTGGGGCCACTAGGAGGACTCTGTGTCTGTCTTCCCTGACTCGTCTGATGACCTGAGGGATCAGAGCGATCGGGGGAAAAGCATAAAGAAGGAGGCTGGGCCAGTTGTGGGCCAGCACATCTGTTTCCTTTGAAAAATAAGTTGGGCAATGAGAGTTGCTTTCTGAGGCGAAGAGGTCGACCTCTGCCTTCCCGAAAATCTCCCAGATTTTGAGAACCGTCTGGGGATGGAGCATCCACTCGTCCGAGGGGACATTGCTCCGTGAAAGCATGTCTGCTCCCAGATTCGTCTTGCCAGGTATGTGTGTCGCATTGAGCGATCGCAACCTGGGTAATGCCCATTCCAAGAGGCGCTTTGCCAGTGCGCAGAGGCGGCTGGACGAAAGGCCGCCTTGGTGATTTATGTAGGACACCACTGTCATGCTGTCCGACTGGACTAGGATGTGGCGCCCTTCCAAGATTGCCTGAAAGGATTGAAGGGCTCGTTCTACTGCCAGCATCTCGAGGCAGTTGATATGAAGATGGCTTTCTTCGTGTGACCACGAGCCGAAGGCTGGTCTGCCCTCGCACAGAGCACCCCAACCCAGGTTGGACGCATCCGTTGAGAGCACCGTCCTTCTGGAAACCGCCTGTAGGGGTACTCCACGACTGAACCAAACAGGGTTCATCCAAGGCTCCAGGGCTGCTAGACAGGCCTGGTTGACCCTGATGCGAAAGCGGCTGTGCCGCCAAGCATGAGGTGGGACCCGGAGTTTTAGCCAGTACTGCAAGGGCCGCATTCGTAGGAGGCCGAGCTGTAAAACTGGGGAGGCGGAAGCCATCAGCCCTAGCATCCTCTGAAAGAACTTCAGAGGGAAACAGGCTTTGTTCTTGACAGAGGCCGCGAGCTGCTGAAGTACCAGAGCGCGCTCTGGTGATATGACCGCCCTCATATTGACGGAGTCGAAAACTGCTCCCAGGAACGTAATACGTTGGCTGGGGAGCAGTGAGCTCTTGGCGAAATTGACCCTGAGTCCTAGGCACTGTAAGTGGCTCAGGAGCACGGATCTGTTGTGGTCTAGCTCGGTTCGTGACTGGGCTAGAATGAGCCAGTCGTCGAGATAGTTCAGAATGCGAATTCCCATCTGTCTCAGAGGGGAGAGCGCCTTGTTCATGCACTTCGTGAAAGTGCGGGGAGCTAGTGATAGCCCAAAGGGAAGGACTGTATATTGGTAAGCCACACCCTCGAACGCGAATCTCAAGAATCGCCTGTGATGGGGGGCTATCTGGATGTGAAAGTAAGCATCTTTCAGGTCCAGCGAGAAGAACCAGTCCTCGGGGCAAATCTGCGTGAGGATCTGCTTCAGTGTCAACATCTTGAACTTCCGTTTCATGAGGGAAAGGTTCAGGTGTCTGAGGTCTAAGATGGGTCTGAGAGCGCCATCTTTCTTGGGGACAAGGAAATAACGGCTGTAGAACCCTGACCCGCTGTCTGAGGGAGGAACTATCTCTATGGCTCCCTTCCTTAACAGCGTCATCACTTCGGTGCGGAGGACCTGAGCGTCGTCCGGCTCTAACGAGGTGGGAATCACTCCGCGAAAACGCGGGGGTCTTCGGGCGAACTGCAGTGAGTATCCATGTTTTATTATCCCCAACACCCACTTGGACACTCCGGGGATGGCCTGCCAGGCCTCGGCCCGCGTGACAAGGGGCTGGATAGTGTCGGATGGCAGACCGCTGATTAGGGGCCTGAACACTGACGAGTGTGGAAGAGGAAAACTGCTCTCTTTTTGAAAATGTGAAATATTTATTGTGTTCGCCATAACAACGGCGCTTTGCGTGGACGCAACAACAGTGGGCCCAGGTCGCACAGCAGACAGGCGAGAGAGCTTCTGGGGTGGTCCGGCCGTGGCGGGACTTTGCCCCTTCCTCTTTCTTCCCCAACGATCAGGAGGATTTAGAGGGCGTCGGGTCCAGCACAATCCTTTGCCGGGGGCCCTGACGTCTAGGCGGTTTAGCGCGCCTAGTGGGGCGAGCTGGGTGCTGCTCCTTAGGGGGTGCCGCCTGGGGGGTAGAAGGGGCAGGTTTGCTCTGGTGCTGAGTCGGCGCAGTCCTGGGGCGACTCGGGGCAGAGGTGGAGCGCTTGGGCAGGAAGTGTCGCATGGCTTGGGACGACTTCTGTGCTGCAGTGAAGCGTTCTGTAAACCCTTCTACCGCTATGAGCAATTGAAACATGAAGTCTCAGTGAGTGCAGCCTCAGCATGGGGTTTGTGAAATCTAGCCCGGTATTTCATAGTTCCAAAGAAGGATGGGGGGTTGCGTCCGATCATAGACTTACGTCACCTGAACCGCTCAGTTATGCCACTGAAGTTCAAAATGCTCACTGTCAAGCAGGTTGTAGCTCAAATCAGATCAGAGGACTGGTTTGTCACCATAGATCTCAAAGACGCATACTTCCATATATCCATCCTTCCACAACACAGGAAGTATCTGAGGTTCGCTTTCGGGGGCAAAGCTTATCAATATCGAGTACTTCCCTTCGGCCTTGCACTCTCACCCCGCACGTTCACGAAATGTGTAGATGCGGCTCTGGTATCCCTCCGTATGCAGGGCATCCGCATTCTAAATTATATCGACGATTGGTTGATCCTAGCTCAATCAGAGCAGATGGCGGTTCGACATCGAGATGTCGTTCTCGCACACATGGGGGAGCTGGGTTTGAGACTAAATGCCAAGAAGAGTGTACTTTCTCCAGTTCAGAGAACCACCTATCTAGGCGTAGTGTGGGATTCGACCATGATGCAGGCACGTATGTCTCCTGCTCGGATCGAGTCGATCCTCACATCAGTCGAGAGAGTCAAAGAAGTCCAGTCACTCACTGTCAAACAATTCCAGAGATTGTTAGGGCTGATGGCAGCTGCGTCCAACGTGATACCTTTTGGCCTGCTGCACATGAGACCCCTACAGTGGTGGCTCAAGTCCAAGGGCTTTTCCCCGAGGGGAAATCCACTTCGAGTTATCAAGGTCACGCGGCGATGCCTTCGTGCCTTAGACATATGGAAGAGTCAACACTGTCGTCGACAGGTTCCAGGAGGCACGCAAACAGGCAGCGGCGTTCCAGAATTTCCTCCCTCGTCGCTCTCGTGGTGCATCTGGGTGGGAGATCACCACGCCACATACCGGCTCCTCATACCGGGAAGCGCAAAAACAGAGTGTCGCCGCTCGTGTTCCCCCACGTCGGGACCGAGGGCCGAAGTCGGGGACTTCCAGAGCTAAAAAGCCCGATTTAAGAACAGTTATCGAGGCCCGGAAGTCCTCGACGAAAAGATCCTGACATCAGGGTCCAGAGGGTAGCCCCTACTGGGGTAGAGCGCGGTCCACCTCAGTATACGGTGCCCGCCTCACCTCAGTGCCCTCAGGAGGTCGGTCTGCCAACCCTGCCAGAGCTTCAGGGCGCAGCGGCCTCCAGCGAGCACTGCTCCCAGTTATTTCCGCCCGTGAGCGCAGCGGACCTGGGATGCTCGCCGCCCCTTCGGGGGCCTCTTACACCAGAGGTCAGTCTCGAGAGACTGATTCCCTTAGTAGATTATTTAGCAGCGTGGAAGCTACTGCCAAATGTATCTCATTGGGTCCTGCGTACAATAGAAAAAGGCTATTGCATTCAGTTCGGTCATCCACCACCGAAGTTCAACGGGGTTACACCGACTGTGGTCGGCCCCCGGCAGGCTCTGGTTATGGAACAAGAAGTGAATACCCTATTAAGGAAGGAGGCCATCGAGGTGGTCCCTCCTCTAGACAGGGAATCCGGATTTTACAGCCGGTATTTCATAGTTCCAAAGAAGGATGGGGGGTTGCGTCCGATCATAGACTTACGTCACCTGAACCGCTCAGTTATGCCACTGAAGTTCCAAATGCTCACTGTCAAGCAGGTTGTAGCTCAAATCAGATCAGAGGACTGGTTTGTCACCATAGATCTCAAAGACGCATACTTGCATATATCCATCCTTCCACAACACAGGAAGTATCTGAGGTTCGCTTTCGGGGGCAAAGCTTATCAATATCGAGTACTTCCCTTCGGCCTTGCACTCTCACCCCGCACGTTCACGAAATGTGTAGATGCGGCTCTGGTATCCCTCCGTATGCAGGGCATCCGCATTCTAAATTATATCGACGATTGGTTGATCCTAGCTCAATCAGAGCAGATGGCGGTTCGACATCGAGATGTCGTTCTCGCACACATGGGGGAGCTGGGTTTGAGACTAAATGCCAAGAAGAGTGTACTTTCTCCAGTTCAGAGAACCACCTATCTAGGCGTAATGTGGGATTCGACCATGATGCAGGCACGTATGTCTCCTGCTCGGATCGAGTCGATCCTCACATCAGTCGAGAGAGTCAAAGAAGTCCAGTCACTCACTGTCAAACAATTCCAGAGATTGTTAGGGCTGATGGCAGCTGCGTCCAACGTGATACCTTTTGGCCTGCTGCACATGAGACCCCTACAGTGGTGGCTCAAGTCCAAGGGCTTTTCCCCGAGGGGAAATCCACTTCGAGTTATCGAGGTCACGCGGCGATGCCTTCGTGCCTTAGACATATGGAAGAAACCTTGGTTCTTGAATCAGGGCCCGGTGCTGGGTGCTCTTCGTCGCCGTGTAACGCTAGCGAAAGACGCGTCCCTCACCGGTTGGGGTGCGGTCATGAGTGGCCACCCTGCCCGCGGTCTGTGGAGTGGTCGCCATCTGACATGGCACATCAATTGCCTAGAGATGTTAGCAGTCTATCGAGCACTAAAATATTTCCTCCCAGACCTGAGAGGTCACCATGTGTTGGTGCGCACCGACAACACATCAGTGGTCTCTTATATCAATCACCAGGGGGTCTGCGCTCACGCCCCTTGTACAAGCTGGCATACCAGATCCTTCTCTGGTCCCAGGGCAAACTCCTCTCGATCAGAGCAGTGTATATTCCTGGGAGATTGAATGTGGGAGCAGACATACTGTCGAGACAGGGGCCGAGGCCTGGGGAATGGATGCTTCACCCCGAGGTGGTGAAGCAGATATGGAGAGTTTTTGGCAAAGCTCAGGTGGACCTCTTTGCGACTCAAGAGACATCGCAATGTCCCCTCTGGTTCTCTCTAGTTCATCCAGCTCCTCTGTGACTGGACGCTATGGTACAGACCTGGCCGTGGCTTCGTCTGTATGCATTTCCCCCTATCGCTCTGCTCCCGGGAGTTCTGGCGAGAGTACGCCGGGACGGGGTCCGTCTTCTATTAGTAGCCCCGTTCTGGCCGGGCCAAGTATGGTTCTCAGATCTAGTCTCGCTCCTCGACGGCTTTCCGTGGGAGATACCGATCAGGACAGACCTACTCTCACAGGCGCAGGGCACGATAATTCACCCTCGCCCGGAGTCGTTCAAGCTGTGGGTGTGGCCCCTGAGGGGGCACAACTGTTAGCAGCTGGTCTCTCAACTGAGGTTGTTGAGACCCTACTCCAATCCAGAGCTCCCTCTACGAGGAAACTGTACGCCCTGAAGTGGTCATTCTTTACTTCATGGTGCAGAGATCGCCACCTTGACCCTGTTAACTGCCCAGTTGGTACAGTTCTGGAGTTCTTACAAGCTAGGCTCTCTGCGGGGTTATCCCACTCCACCTTAAAGGTGTACGTGGCGGCCATAGCTGCTTTCCATGTCCCTTTCAATCATCAGTCAGTGGGTAGACACCCCATAGTTACACGTTTCCTCCGAGGTGCACTGAGGCTGAGACCTCCAGTACGGTCCCGTATTCCCCCATAGGATTTGGTTGTGGTTCTAGAGGCTCTTTGTAAAGCTCCATTCGAGCCAATACAAGATATCTCAGATAGACATCTGACACTGAAAACTGCCCTGCTACTGGCAATCACCTCGCTAAAACGAGTTGGAGATCTCCAGGCCCTTTCGGTGGCCCCTACTTATTTAGACTTTGCCCCTGGTATGGCCAAAGCATTCTTATACCCTCAAGCGGGTTATGTTCCAAAGGTTCCCTCTGTTACACCACAACCTGTCGTACTGCAGGCCTTTTGTCCTCCTCCCTTTCGGGAGCCAGACCAAGAGAAGCTAAACTGTATGTGTCCAGTGCGAGCACTGAACGCATAAGTCCACAGAGCTGCCCTGTGGAGAAAGTCTGACCAATTGCTTGTTTGCTACGGTCCTACTAACAAGGGTTCTCCTGCCACCAAGCAGACCCTTAGTCGTTGGATAGTCGAGGCTATCAACGTTTCCTATGAGTCCTCTGGTCTTCCCCCCCCTTTGGGGGCCAAGGCTCACTCTACTCGTGGTATGGCGGCCTCCAAGGCCTTCTCAGTAGGTGTGTCCCTCTTGGACATCTGCAACGCTGCGGGGTGGTCCACGCCCTCTACATTTGTCAGATTCTAAGATCTTGATATGCGAGCCACTCCGGGCTCTTCTGTTCTCTCGTCCTAAGCTGTGCTCTTCGGATACACACTAGGCAGGGCTTTGGTAGTCTGGGAACGAGACGCTGCGTCGCAGAGCCATACTCCCGGCACCCCTGCCGGCGCTTGCTTCCCTACTCGAAGCTGAAGCCAGCTGCACGGCACGTGCTTATATAGCTTCCTGGTCGCTACGTCACCCCGCTCCGTGACGTCACGGCCGTCCATTGGACAGATTGCACACGATATTCAGAGTCGGTCTCGTCAGGGACGTTCCCCAAAGCGTTTTCGACGCAGCGTCTCGTTCCCTCAAGGAACTAGGGTTACATACGTAACCTTGAGGCGTTTTTGTGCATATAACTTCTAACACATTAAATACTGTCTTACAGCATTGCAGAAAACATTGTATTTCATAAGGCATAAGCATCTTTCAGTTTGGCAAGATTTGCACTAAATATTGAATGAAACAGCTTTCTCTATTAGAGAGACAAGCTTTTGAGCAGATTTGGGCTAGATTTCACTTCATTTGAACAGAAGCACTATTTCAACATTACTGGACTCAGAAAGCTGTAAACTGACAATCTTGATCATTGAAGTCCTAATATAAGTTTTTGTTCATATAACTTCTAACACATTAAAAACTGTCTTACAGCATTGCAGAAAACATTGTATTTCATAAGGCATAAGCATCTTTCAGTTTGGCAAGATTTGCACTGAATATTGAATGAAACAGCTTTCTCTATTAGAGAGACAAGCTTTTGAGCAGATTTGGGCTAGATTTCACTTCATTTGAACAGAAGCACTATTTCAACATTACTGGACTCAGAAAGCTGTAAACTGACAATCTTGATCATTGAAGTCCTAACATAAGTTTTTGTGCATATAACTTCTAACACATTAAAAACTGTCTTACAGCATTGCAGAAAACATTGTATTTCATAAGGCATAAGCATCTTTCAGTTTGGCAAGATTTGCACTGAATATTGAATGAAACAGCTTTCTCTATTAGAGAGACAAGCTTTTGAGCAGATTTGGGCTTGATTTCACTTCATTTGAACAGAAGCACTATTTCAACATTATTGGTCTCAGAAACCTGAAACTTGACAAACCTTGTGGTGTCGTCTACCGGTTCTCAGAAGAATCAAACTCAGTCAGGGGTTTTCTCTCAGAAAAAAAGACTTTATTTCCAGGAAAATAAACTCGAGAGTCCTTGCAAGGAAATCTCTCGAATGCTAGGTGGTATCTCCTTATATACAGTTTTCCTGTTTCTAACAGGGCGTATTTTATTCTCTATAGTTTTCCTTATGTTTACATTTTAGTTACTCCCTAGAGAGCTGAGACCTATTCGTAAAGCAAAACCCATTGTATGTATTTTCCAGATGTTTCCTATCTGGGGACAGGATGTTTTTTCTGCAGACAGGCACATTCTTTTCACACACAAGCTATATGATTATAATGGAATCTCACATACATATATGTGACTAGATTTAACATGATTATACTTGACTGATACAAATCTTATTAATAAAAATCTTCCACAACCTGAGCATTGAAGCTCTAACATAAGTTTTTGTGTATATAATTTCTAACACATTAAAAACTGTTTTACTGCATTGCAGAAAACATTTTATTCATAAGACATAAGCATATTTCAGTTTGTTAAGTTTTGCACTAAACATTGAATGAAGCAGCTTTCTGTAATAATCAATTGAGAGAGCAGCTTTTGAGCAGATTTGGGCTAGATTTCACTTCATTTGAACAGACGCACTATTTCAACATTATTGGTCTCAGAAACCTGAAAACTGACCAACCTGAGCATCAGGGGCACCAGGACATACGAAAGGAGGGGGCCTCGTTGTGTCACTCGGGGGGCATACCTCCACGGCAGATATATTTTAACAAAAATAACTTAAAATGTAAATTACATTTTAACATTTTTAGCATTATTGCACCATATACTGGATTCTTATTTCTGTGCCCTTGAGAGTATGATTTAGAATGTTCAGTGGAGTCACAGATTCAAACAGCTTTCACGTGTTGGCTGGCACTGAGCCAGAGACGGACGCGCTCAGAGCTTGTCATATATCACAATTAATATGCAGTGTTTTCAACCACATAATGTTTATTTTGGTTTCATACATTTAAATATACATAATCACTATTAAAATAATACATTGGTAGTTTGTAAAATACACACATATGTCTATGGAAGCAACAAAAACTATTGAATCAAATGTAATTTGCCGACGTGTTTTAGTCATATATCAGACACACATGGCAGAACAATAAAGTTTACTCTATTCTTCGCCCAGTTCAACAGCCACTTACTTCCATGTAAGTCGGGAGAAACTGGGGATTTCAAGTGCTGCAAGTTAAATCCGGCTGAGCGCTCATCTCGTTATAGATCAAGATAATTTATAAAGAAGAATCGGAATATCAGATAGTTGACATGGTAAGCAAGTTTGCATATATATTTTAATAAAAAATGAAAAACTAAATAAAACGAATAGCGATACATCTGTTAGTTATTGTGGCTGCTGTGTCACGTGACAATCATGACGCGTCGCCATAGAAACAAGGGGTCATTTAAAAATATTTGAACTTACGCGTGAAAGGGTTGATTTAAAAAATATTTATATTTTCTAAGTAAACAACAATATCCAAGTTAATTAAACATTTTTTATTGTGACTATAAAAAATAATTCTGTATATATTTTTGGGTGGCTACGCCACTGATCCAAAGCACTGAAGTACAGCCTGCGTAGCTCCACTTTATCAATGATGTTGGCTCCAGTTGTTTCTTCAACTACATATTCAGTCAGGTTCTTGTTTAACTGTCGCCTCCGTTTTGCTCAAACAGGTGTATTTTAGTGATTGCTGTTACTGTGTCACAGAGAATGCAGAATTAATCTTCGCTGCGGAGATTGCGCCCCAGATAGCAAATGACATGTGGCCCAGTTCTGGCCCACATCTCCCATATTCTTCTGGCCCACATACCGCGCGGAATGACGGCGATGACTCAACCTGAGTCTGGCTGACATATGTCAGCCACAACTGAACCAGATCTGGGCCACATCTCAGAAATGGTGTGGGTGACATCTGGGCCAGATCTGGCCCAGTTTTGTCTGACAGAAGTCAGCCACAACTGTACCAGATCCATGCCGCATCTCACAAATGGCATGGGCGACACCTGGCCCAGATGTCAACCATGCCATTTCGGAGATGTGGCCCAGATCCGTCCCAGTTGTGGCTGACTTCTGGGTTAGATATGGCCCATATTTACCCTTTTAGACACAAAAGAATATGTAATTCATCCAGAATAAAGAAAACACTCATGTAAACTGCTTTATTAAAATATAAAAATTAGACAAATAAATATACATACATGAATACAACTGCATGTATAGATATAAAACAAATACATTTACATTATTACAAAATAAAAAATACAGATAAATATTTATAAATATAGTTAAATACACATTAACATTACATTTACATTTAGCAGACACTTTTCTGTCCAAAGCAACTTACAAATGAGGACAATGGAAGCAATCAAAATCAACAAAAGAGCAATGATATACAGGTGCTGGTCATATAATTAGAATATCATCAAAAAGTTGATTTATTTCACTAATTCCATTCAAAAAGTGAAACTTGTATATTATATTTATTCATTACACACAGACTGATATATTTCAAATGTTTATTTCTTTTAATTTTGACGTTTATAACTGACAGCTAAGGAAAATCCCAAATTCAGACGCGGCAGAGAGGAGTGAGTATGAGAAACATTCAGATACACAGGCTGATTCAGTCTTCTGAATTGGGAGTAGTGAACATGCATTATAAACTTCTTTCAAATTAGAAACTGTTGGGGAGATAAAATGTGCAAGATAACCTATATGTACTAATAAAAACATCAAACAAAAAACATCAAACAAAATTTTTTTATCTTTTACTCTCCAGTAATGAAAGCAGAACTGATAAGGGAGCCCTTGATACTGTGACACAGCTCTTTCAAATTAACATTACCTTTTCTGCAGTGGCGGTAGTTTGTATGCCCATCTATAGTTGCCATCATCTAAGGTCTTTTGAGTACTGGTATCATCTGAAGTCCTCACAAGTCCTGCAAGTCCTGTGCTGTGCAGTTTCTAATAACCTTGGGATGGACATTTGCAGAAACAGGAAGGAAAAGGGAGAAAGATTAGCATAGCTGCTGTTCATATCATTTCAGGCAATGTGCACTTTTTACTATTTCATCAATGGAGTACATTGAGTACTATTTTTAATCTAGTAGGTTTAAACTGAAATAATTTTTCTAGATCCCTTAATAAACATATTATTTGTTATCCTTTTTTGGGGAACAGACACAGTCTCTATAGAATGGACTGCATATGCCAGAGTAACATTTAATACATTTTAATAAAATTTAACTGGGAGGAACATCATAACTGTAATTTAGACAACCATTCAAGAGTTTGGGGTCTGTAAGATATTTTATGCCTTTATAAATAATCTCTTATGCTCACCACGGCTCCATTTATTGAATCAAATTACAGTAAAATAGTAACACTGTGACTATTACAATTCAAAACAACTCTTTTCTATGTGAATATTATGTTAAAATGTCATTTATTCCTTTGATCAAAACTGAATTTTCAGCATCATTACTCCAGTCTTCAGTGAAACATCTTCAGAAATCGTTCTAATATGATGATTTACTACTCAAGAAACATTTCTGATTATGATCAATGTTAAAATACAGACGTGCTGAATTTTTTTTTTGTTGGATTCGTTGTTACATAGACTCCAAACATTTGAATGTTGGTGTTACATGCATCAAATTGTTCAAAATCATCTGTTTCAAATAGTGTTCCTGTAGCTCAACTGGTAGAGCACTGCTCAAGCAAGCGCAAGGTTGGGGGTTCGATTCCCCAGGAACACATGATATGTAAAAACTGATAGCCTGAATGCACTGTAAGTCGCTTTGGATAAAAGCGTCTGCATAAATGGATAAATAAATGCAGGTCTTTTGAACTTTGTATTCATCTGTGAATTCTGAAAAATAAAATGCATCACGGTTTCCACAAAAAAAATGAAGCAGCACAACTGTTTCAACGCTGATAATAAGTTTCTTGAGCAGCAAATCAGCATTTCTGAGGGATCCATGTGACACTGAAGACTGGAGGAATGATGCTGAAAATACAGCCGCACATCACAGGAATAAATTAGTTTATAATGTATTCACATAGAAAACAGCTATTTTAAATTGTAATAATATTTCACAATATTACTCTTTTTACATATTTTAATCAAATAATTACTACAGAGGTGAGCAGAAGATAATTATTTCAAATTGTATCAACTTCAAGCTTTTGAACACTAGTGTAGTGTATATTTGAGGTTTGACTTACTGTACTAGTCTTGTGGTCCACAGCATCTTGGAGATGTTGTCTTACAGTAGGTTCACTCCGACTCTGCTGGATGCAGCAGGCCATCAGCACTGAAGAATCTAGGAACAAAACAAGCTATTTGACACAGAGCCAACAATATTTAGTCTGCAGTTCCAGGTTTATTAGATGGAAACAGCTAGAGCAGGTGAAATGCAAAAAATAAATAAATAAAATAACAGATTCATTGCGATATATGTTGTGAAAAACATGCATATTAGGTTACTTAACCTTTTCAGCGCTTCCTACATCTCTGTCAGCAGCTCCCATCAGAAATATTAAAATCTTGGACACTCCCTTCTGTTGTAGTAGGATTATTTTGTCACTCTTGAAATCGCAGAACAGTTTTATGTTTACCATAAAAGATCAAAACAACTTTAGTTTTCTGCCAATTTTCGCGCTCCTTGATAACGTGACGTCATCGATAAACAGTAAAGTGCAAATGTTAAGGTTAAATAAATTAAGCAATTTCCAATCATCCATTGAAAGATTACCAACAAAACAGTCAAAAGCTAGCATCTACAGATGAAGATTTGATTAAAAGCCCAACTTTTCATAAATAAGAGAACAATAGAGTTATCATACCTGACCATACGTCGTCTTCAAACGGTAGAAATGCTAACGGACTTTTCGAAGACATTAAACCATTCCTATAAAGTAAATAAACAACAGAAGCGAGTCAAATACAAGTAAGAGAAGTGTCAACAACAGTTATAAGTAATATTTGTGTGATTTTATGGACTTAACTCACCTGAAAACAGTGAAATCAGCGAGAAACGGGGTGTTTCCTCGTGACATTTGCAGTGTTGCGCTCCGTTTCCATGGCAACTCCATCCGGTCCGCGCGCACGCCCATGAAAGCACGTCACGAATTAAAAGTCACACGCTTACGTTACATAAATAAACATATGAATAAACATATGCCCCTTATTTTTTTCTGTAAGAGGGGGCGCGGACATTTGTAAATTTTATGTGTCTGGCTCTCGGTGTCATTCCAGCTATATTAGCTGTACAAACAGCTTGTTTTGCTGTTTACCGTTGCAAACTGCTGTATCTTACTATGTTATTTTTAATGTATTGTCTTAATTATGAACGTACTGGTTTGTAGTGCAAACAGTTTTACCGTTTACTGCACTTTGTTCTTCTTGTTATTTCCCTATAACCATGACCATAAGTCTCACACATTCACATACAATTGTTTGGTGGATAGAATTAGATCACTACATAATTCAAAATGTCATTCAGTTATGATATTGCTAATTTAAAATTCATTTTGTAGTTCTATAGCCCAGTGCAAAATGCCAGGCCTGCACATAATAGTGGGACAAAGTGGAACTTTTATAGTTTAAGATTTTGTATTGTTGCTTTTACGAACACTCATATATGTATGTGTGTGTGTGTGTGTGTGTAAGGTGCATATTGAAGAAATGTGAATATCATGAAAAAAGTTCATTTTTTGTAACTTTTTTTATTAAAAAGTGAAATTTTCATATATTCTAAAGATTCATAATTTTTTTTTTTTGATGATTAGAGCTTAATTTAATGAATGTAATTATTGCATTTAAAAGTATAAAAAAGGAGTTAAACAAATATTATTTAATTATTTAAAATTATTTTTAAAGAAACTTTGTCCTGTGGTGTGACAGTACAGGTGTTACAATGGAGGACTTTTTTTTTTTTTATCACACCAAAGGACGTTTCAGCCTTTTCTGTCAATTAATGACCTTGCTATTCCAAGCTAACCTGTCATTAGTGGCAAGCAAGACACATTTGCAAAATTTTCTAGGATTATGTAGCTTAACATGCATTTTTTAATAAAAAAAAAAAAAAAACAAAAAAAAAAAAAAAATATATATATATATATATATATATATACATATATATATATATATATATATATATATATATATATATATATATATATATATATATAATTTAGGGGTGTCATATTAATGCAAAACAAAGCATAAAAAATTTGTAGTGGTTCCAAAAAAGTTCAAAGCACATGGTGTCACACCAGAGGACATGGTACAAAAATGTAAAAAAATCGAATTACATTGCAGCTTCATAACAGATCCGTGTAGGTCAAATAAATGTGTGTATGTATTTATATTATGTGTCCTGAAATATTATGGGCGTCCAGTACTCAAAATAGTTTTAGAACCACTGACTGGTAAAGAAAGGTGATCTGCCAGGACGTGTCTTCAGAAAATGGCACATCTGGTCACCTGGTATAGGTCATATCTGGCCCACATACAACAATCCAGAACTCAACCTAGAACCGGTTTGTCACACACGGGCCAGATCTGGCCCACACACAGCAAGCCACGAGTCAAATTAAAGCCGGTTTGTCGCACACGGGCCAGATCTGGCCCACACACAGCAAGCCACGAGTCAAATTAAAGCCGGTTTGTCGCACACGGGCCAGATCTGGCCCACACACAGCAAGCCACGACTCAAATTAAAGCCGGTTTGTCGCACACGGGCCAGATCTGGCCCACACACAGCAAGCCACGACTCAAATTAAAGCCGGTTTGTCGCACACGGGCCAGATCTGGCCCACACACAGCAAACCACGACTCAAATTAAAGCCGGTTTGTCGCACACGGGCCAGATCTGGCCCACACACAGCAAACCACGACTCAAATTAAAGCCGGTTTGTCGCACACGGGCCAGATCTGGCCCACACACAGCAAACCACGACTCAAATTAAAGCCGGTTTGTCGCACACGGGCCAGATCTGGCCCACACACAGCAAGCCACGACTCAAATTATAGCCGGTTTGTCGCACACGGGCCAGATCTGGCCCACACACAGCAAACCACGACTCAAACTAAAGCCGGTTTGTCGCACACGGGCCAGATCTGGCCCACACACAGCAAGCCACGACTCAAACTAAAGCCGGTTTGTCGCACACGGGCCAGATCTGGCCCACACACAGCAAGCCACAACTCAAACTAAAGCCGGTTTGTTGCACACGGGCCAGATCTGGCCCATAAACAGCATGCCACAACTCAAACTAAAACCGGCTTGATATGTGTGGGCCAGAGATGGTCCATATAACCTCTGCCGCTGCCAGAACTGAGCCAGATGTGCCATAGTTGGCCCAGATGAGGCCCGGATATGTATGCTATCTGTGGCACACATTCGGCCGGTGAAGATACAAGTTTCATCTCAGTTAAAAGGTCTGTATCCTCTCCTTGCAGAGTGATATTGGCAGGATTGAGCAAAAAAAGAACCTAGGGTGGCAACCAGTGGTGTAGCGCTGGCGCGCTGCTGCTGTAGAGGGAGACCGTTGACAGACCAGGCTCTTGTCTTCATGACAACAATATCAACTTTTTTTACACACCTACACCTACGCCTACTGATAAAGGACACCGTCAAAAGTATTGACGGCGAAATAGATTGTTTGACAGGTGCAATATTTGAAAATCGATAATTATTTATTTATTTTTTAAATTACATTTATATCTGAATTTATGTCAACCTATAGACTTTCAAATATCTAAATATCATGAATTCATATGTATTTGTGTACAAAATGACATATAAACACATTTTCCTATTATATTTTGCCTGGAAACACTTCCAACACGCGCGCGTGTCGCTGTAAAAAATAGACGTCGGTTCTCACGCAGGCGGTCTGTAAACTCTAACCTGTGGGAGCCGAATTAAAAACCGACACGCCATGCTTCTGAGACGCTTGCGCCACGCATCCAGTGTGTTGCCAGCCTGAGGGTGGTGTGCTGACTAGAGGTGAGGGGGCACAGTAACCTAGGTGGCCGGGCCAGGCCCCCTGGGGCCCCCACATGGCGCCGACCCTGCTGAGCATTGAAGCTCTAACATAAGTTTTTGTGTATATAACTTCTAACACATAAAAAACCAGCCTGATCTCACAATCAAAACGTACATATTTAGACGTAAATTAAAACTGTCCAATACGTATGTGTCTTTACATATTTATAGTGTCGTTTATGTATTATCTGGACGTAATTACAGGTTCGATACGTATCTAAATTTACGTAAAAACAACCTCAAATACGTACAGATAGAACATGTTCTCTGACCAGTTATCCATAGAAATTTGCTCATGAAGCTGATTTTCAATGCGTATCTGATTTTTTTTTAAATTAATGTATATTTTCCCTTTTTATAATTTTTTTTTGATAAATGTAAGATCCCTATACCCCACCCAAACCTAAACCTACCCATTTTATACAGAATGTTAAAAGAATAAAACATAATAAAACAATTTTAGTAAAAATATAACATTAAAACGTTATTTTGTGCCACTAATGTTAATCCTACACCTACCCCTAAACCTACCCATAAGCATTTCTTAAATCTACATAACGTTACTGTTATAAATAAACAAATAACAGAAAAACAAACGTAATGTTAATCATTTATTTTTTGCAAAAATATCAAAAGTGGTACCAAAAGTAGTTCAAATGATAATGAGTTCCAGGCGCAGTCCTCTCTGGAGGTAATCGTTTTTATAGGGTACAGAGCAGAATTTAATTTATTAATCCGTGAAATTATGTGTCTGTCTTCTCTCCGTGAAGGCGCACTGGCGCAGTACCAGTACTGATTTCAAATGTTTCAAAAGACGACATGTCGCAATCTGTGACGAATTAGGTGAGAACCAATTAGCGTTCGATATCAGTGCCTTAAACCAAGTCGTGGAGCACTGGCACTATTTTCAAATTCGAATCATAACCAGAGCGGGCTTTCGCTGTTGCTGAGAATGAAGATGAAGATCGATTGATAAAGGGCTGAATTTGGATATGTTCCTTGCAAACATCGGAATTCTAAAGATATGGAGTACAGCAAACAAATAAAATGGACGTGATTCGTAATTTTATGCTGTGCTTTTGTGTATCTATGGTTGTATTGCACAGAAATGTCATTTCCTATTAAGTAGATGAGTAAACTGCTTTCAATAAAAAACATGTATTGATATAACAATTAATTACAACAGATTTAAATCATTAAAGCCACAATTTTAATATTAATACATGGGAATTCATATACATTCACACTTTACGTTAGATTATTTACGTTTTTTTTTCGCTACTAACACGTAACTATTTGTACGTTTTACTGCTATAAATGGTACGTCAGAATTGTAAGTTTTTATGTGCATGAAAACGTAAGTAAATGTACGTGTGGTAGAACCAAAATTAACGTAAAAATACACACGTATTCTCATTAGATCACGTTGCAAAAACTGTTTCACACTGCATTTGTGAAAACATTTTGTTTCATAAGACATAAGCATCTTTCAGTTTGGCAAGTTTTGCACTAAACATTGAAAGAAGCAGCTTTCTGTAATTGAGAGAGCAGCTTTTGATCAGATTTGGGCTAGATTTCACTTCATTTGAACAGAAGCACTATTTCAACATTATTGGTCTCAGAAACCTGAAAACTGACCAACCTGAGCATTGAAGCTCTAACATAAGTTTTTGTGTATATAACTTCTAACACATTAAAAACTGTCTCACTGCATTTCAGAAAACATTTTATTTCATAAGACATAAGCATCTTTCAGTTTAGCAAGTTTTGCACTAAACATTGAATGAAGCAGCTTTCCTTGATTGAGAGAGCAGCTTTTGATCAGATTTGGGCTAGATTTCACTTCATTTGAACAGAAGCACTATTTCAACATTATTGTATAACATGTACTTATAGTGTACTTACAGTGTATTTACCTAAGAAAGTTCTGGTAATACAAGGTAACTACATGGTGCCTAGTTATTACAGTTATTGTAATTACTGTAATAAGTACATAGTATGTACATGAGGAACAGGACTGTAAAATAAAGTGCTACCAGGCCCTAAATGGTTTAGCTCCTGTGTACCTAACTAACTAAATCCTGTCATATAAATTTACTACTAAATATTGTAGAAACTTAATTTTCGGTAAAGTTGCTTTATAATTATTTGTATTGTAAAAAGCACTATACAAATAAACTTGAATTGAATTCAGCTGTAACAGCAGCTTAAAGTGCATCTTGCTTAGACTGTGCTGAAACACTAGCTTTTAGATGTGAGCATTAACACTCCACTTGTTTTTCTGATTTCAGAATCAGAATCAGAAACCTTTATTATCAAGTATGCTTGCGCATTAAACTAATTTGTTTTAGTGACATAATCTTCCAGTACACAGAGACAACAATACACAGACCAATAATGATAATAATAATAATAATAATAATAATAATACATATATGTAAATATAAATAGACAAATATTGAAAAAAAAACAAAATCAAACAAACAAACAAAAAAAATACATTGTATGAACAGTTGTGTTATAGATAATATTAAATACACTAGAGTGAAATGCAAGAATATACTAAGATGGTGGTAACAAATAATTATATCGGTTATTGCACATTTGTATTGCATAATTGGAGAACATTTAACTGTTCATGAGGTACATTGCCTGGGGGAAGAAACTGTTCTTGTTCCTGGCTGTCCTGGTATTTGCAGCTCTGAAGTGCCGGCCAGATGGCAAAAGTTCAAAAAGGGGATAACTTGGATGTGAGGGATCCAGAGTGATTTTCTGAGCCCTTTTTTACTCTCTGGATATCATCTTTATTTATATAGCGCTTTAAACAAACAAACAAATTTTTTTTTCAAAATTATGGTATTTAATTATGAATTATGTCAAACAACTGAACAACATTAATTAGGCAAACAGTGTATCAATAATGCAAAATGACAGTTGAAAGTTCATCATTGAATTCAGTGATGTCATCATCCAGCTCAGTTCAGTTTAAATAGTATCTGTGCAATCATTTGCAATCAAGTCAACAATATCGCTGTAAATGAAGTGTCCCGAACTAAGCAAGCCAGAGAGCAGTTTTTGTGCAATAACTAATATAAGCTTATATGCCATTCTTCTCACAGGACTGGTGGGAAATGTGCATTGATACACATTTATTATATATGTTATGTTTTTGTGTGTTAAGAGAAAGCACCTCAGCAGCATGTTCTTAACATGATAGAAAGACAGTCTTTTCTTCTTGCTTCAATAAATCGCAATTTTTCTGTACTAAACAAGTGAATTTTGCCAATATATTTTCAGAGATTATAGACAAGATTTTAGTACTGGGTATCGATTCAGATGTGCCAATTCGATTCACAAGTTCTCGATTTGATTTGAATCGATTCTTGATTTTTTTTTTTATTACATTCAGTGAATATAGTTTTAATACAAATGTTACTGATATTTCTAAAATAAGATCAGAAAACATCAGTTTACAAATGGTGAAGTTATAAAAAGAACTTAAGAGCCACAAGCCTGTATTTTAAACCTTTATTTTATTTTTTAAACAATAATATAGACCATATAAAATGTTCTTATTTTTTTCTGGTAAACAGATGAAGGCATAAAACAATTTAATGTATCCTAATAAAGTGAAAAAAACTTATTTTTTGGCAAGCAAAGTGCTGCATAACAGAGATTTACTGTTAAAATTAAAAAGAAAACAAATTTGATAATTCCTTTAAAAATTAAGATTTATTAATATATATTAGTAGTAGTTGCTTGTTACTTATAAATCCCTGAATTTAGCACCGCAGTATTCGAATGATATCTTGTTACATTATAGTCAAAGTCCTTTCAGGCAAGTCGTGCCACTCGGCCTGCCATCTTGGCAACGCCTCCGGGCAGCTATTTCAGAATAACAAGACCAGCTCCTATCTAAATGAATGGGCTGAGAATCAGAACTGCACTTTCACCGGTCACCGGGACATAAAAACAGCATGTATAGAAACAGCAGTGAAATATGATAAAAATCGCTGGAAAAATTTTATAAAATAAACTGCGGGCGGCAGATCCTTTTCCTATTTAGTGCACAAACTCTGGAATAACCTTTCTAACATTGTTCGGGAGGCAGAGTACACTCAGTTTAAAGTCAGTTTAAATCTAGATTAAAAACCAATCTCTTTAACTTGAATTACACATAAGACACTAAAACATTTCTAATATTCAAATCCATTAAATAATTTTTAGGCTGCATTAATTTGGTCAACCGGAACTGGGAACACTTCCAATAACATCCAATGTACTTGCTACATCATTAAAAGAAGGGCCCCAGAGTGCTAAATAGTAATATATTTTTGACAGTTTCTTCTTGTTAAAATAAACCTTTATTTTGATAGGTTGCTGTAAGGAACTTGCAGCAGCTGTCTATGTGATATGATGGTAGTTTTGTCAAATTAAACAATAAAATGCTAATGAAGTGACTCTCAGAGCAGCTGGGGATGAAATTTGCGTATTCATATCATCATAGTGAGATGACAGATACTGAAAGCACAGCGAGCATGTGAATTGACGTCATAAAAAAAAATAAAATAAAAATTTATTAAATTTTTTTTTACCTAGCCCTACAAGATATGACATCGTACAGGTTCTCCCAGATAGCATCACATTTGAATCTTTTTTTACCACAATAGAACCTGTAAATTTAATGCTGAACCTATTTGATGGGCTGAAAGAAAAAAAAAAAAGAACTTTTTTCTAAGAGCTCCATATCCTAAATCATATCCCAAACCTTTTTGGATATTTAGATATGTTTTGGTACTAATTTAGTTACATACAGACATATAAAGGTAGCTTTGAAAAATATAAATATAGATACATAATGAAGAGCATATAAGAGGGATGATTTATTATATAGTACCAGAATGAAATGATGAATAATGAAAATTAACATTGTTAAGATCAAAACTGTAAGATTTATTAAATTGTCTTTTAGGATCCTTGAGTACTACAATCCCTTAAGTAGAAAGGATAGAGAAGACAGTATTTTAGAAAATGAATCCATAGTAAACTGGTTTACAGTTTTACCTAATTCACTGTCTTAAATAAACTTTTTTATAAAACTTTTCAAAATAATATTATGGCACTTAATTATTGTATGGTAAATACAGATATTACCAAATAAAAATAAAATAAAATATAAACTTTAATTATGCACTGTTTGATCTTAGTAATTCATCTTAAAATTTACTCTCTAGTGCAGATTCCGGACCAACCCAAATCCACACATGAATGTCTTCAAACATACTATTATGTGTATAGTAACTAATTAAGTCTCAGATCAGTGCAAAAGAACAACACATCTATCTATCTATCTATCTATCTATCTATCTATCTATCTATCTATCTCTCTCTCTCTCTCTCTCTCTCTCTCTCTCTCTCTCTCTCTCTCTCTATATATATATATATATATATATATATATATATATATATATATATAATGGAGTCAGGAAATCTCAATGTCAGCCCACTAGGAAGGCAGGTCTCTGGTAATCAAACAGGCTGAAGTCTCCCTGGTAGCGAGCGTAGAGTCGACGAACATCTCGTTGGCTGATTCCAGTAAAATAGCGTTCCACTTTGGTGTGGTTGTAGCGGGTTATCCCTGGTGGGATATTTGGGTATGACACCAGGTCAGAAATACCAGCAGCTTTTAGAATATAAGGAGCATCATGCTCCAGAGTCTCATGGTGTCCCACAACATTGTAGGGGATATCACAAGGAGCACACAGTTCAGCATATGTCATCCAGTGAATAATGTGGTCACCAAACTGCCTATCCAAGTGCTGTCGGCCTGACTTGTCACCCAAGTACCGTACAAAGTCTTCAAACTGAAGACCCACTTTTCCACTATCATCATGGTGACTCTTGCGATATTTACGAATGATGGCTGGGGCAATGTCATGTTTGTACCAAGGTTCAAATCTTGGGTTCTTCACAAACTTGTCCTTGAAAGCAGATATGAGACGCTCAAATGGGTCTCTCACAATAAAGAACTTGAAATAGGAATTTAACCTGTGAACCAAACAAAAACACAAAGTCAGGATAAAAGTATAAACTATTATTTTAAACATTTCAAATTGATGTAATTTTCACAGACCTACTTCATACTTGTTTAGTAATAAGTAAATTAAAGATATTTGTAGCTGTTAACATACAAATGAATTTATGCATGACAGTACATTCTTTTTCCATCATGTGTGTTCAGGACACTCACCCACAAAGTGAGAAATGCATTGATAAACCTTTAGAAACAAGGTCCATCTTCCTAGTGTTGTTTTAAAGGCAGACACACTATCACATTTCTATGATTCAAATCCCTTAAGGAACTGGAAACAGGAGCACTTCCCATAATCCCCAATGCACTCGTGTTGTATTTTTCACAGCAATTAACTTAAGGCTAACAACTCTTTTCATTACTACATCCCACCTTTTTTGTGGAAGAAAGAAAAATTGGATTATAAGTTAAATGAAATGAAACACAGAACACCAGACAGGAGCACTTCCCATAACCCCCAATGCACTCGTGTTGTATTTTTCACAGCAATTAACTTAAGGCTAACAACTCTTTTCATTACTACATCCCACCTTTTTTGTGGAAGAAAGAAAAATTGGATTATATGAAATGAATCACAGAACACCAGAAAAACAACAACCATGAGTGTATTATGTATATATATATATATATATATATATATATATATATATATATATATATATATAAAATAACATGTCTGAAACACCTTTATTAGACTATAATAATTTTTTCCAACACCTTGTATCTCCATCCCCTATTAAGTTACAAAGTATGCCCCTTTACATACAGGTGCTTCTCAATAAATGATAATGTCGTGGAAAGGTTATTTATTTCAGTAACTCAACTCAATGAAACTCATGTATTAAATAAATTCAGTGCACACAGACTGAAGTGGTTTAAGTCTTTTGGTTCTTTTAACCCTTTAAAGCCTGACACATTAAAAAAATGGCAGAAAATTATATATTTTTGGAAATTAGATGTTTATTAATCCTTGAATCAAAATCCCCCCCAAAAATTTTTGCCAACTCATATTGTTTATGATATATTTTTTGTATCACATTTGATACATCAGGCTTTTAGGGAACGTTTTGCTTACAACAGTGTAGATTTTAGATACAAAAAAAATCTATTATGCCTTTAACAATTTGAAAATATAGAACATTTTAGGCAGTTTTTCTCTCTTTTTTTTTTTACATAGATCTTTTTTCCAGTCCTTTTATTTCACTTTGTGGTAGTCACGAAAGCAGTTTCTGTCTTTGTTCAGGCAAAGATGCACCTTACACTTCTTACAGTACACATGTGAGAAATGATTGTTGGTTCAATGCTTGCAACTTTCTCTATCTCTTTGGCAGTTGTGTTTACTGACTTGCCCTCTTTTTGTACGCTGTACATATTTGTTTGTTCTGCCGTTTCCTGTAGCATTTCATCAGTGACAAACTGTTTGAAATACATGTATGGAGTCCAGTTACACCTGTCTTCTGTCCCTTCCTCATCAGATGCAATGAAATCGACAGATGGAGGTTGAAATTGTTTTTATCTCCATCTGTATTCTTTCTTTTTTGCATTATCCTTCACCGACTGCCATTTGAATCTGTCCTGTGTTGTTGGGACCTCAACTTCTATGCTGCTCTGGACTACACTTTCGAATTGATAATCTTCTTCATCACTGCTGTCTGAACTTCCATCATCATGCATGGCCTGAGGAATCCATTCCTCATCATTCTCCTCCTCCTTCTCCTCCTCTTCCTCTAACTGCTCTAGGTCACTTGAATTGCCATCCATTATTATGTTGATTACATTTTGAAGATGCTTTTTTTTCTCTTTCTTCTTCCTCTAATCTTTTTGGCATCTAAAAATACACATAAAAATTGATGATTCCAGCATATTGATTATAATTTTAGAGGAATTGTTACTGTAAAAATAACCTAAATGTATTGTAAGATGACATTGTGGTAGGCATATTGTAGATTACATTAAAAAAATATTTGACACGACTATTCAGGGATAAAGAACCTTATACCTGCAGTTTCAAATTTAATATGTGCATTTTTAACACAATATATATTTTAATATGACATTTCAGTCATGAATTGCCATTAATTGAATCATCCCAATATTGTGTGTGTTTGCACTGTGGTAGTCATAAAGTAGATAACATTACTACAATTTGACATTACTGTTTAGACATAAAGCACCATTAATACCTGATGTATCAAATTTGATACACAATTTCCAACACGATTTACTTGTAATTTAATGATTAAATTATTAAGTAATTATGCATTATTTCAATTCAGAAAGTGTTAAATTAATTATATCAGGCGCAATCCAATATCATTTTTTACCTTAACAACTTGAAATTAGCCTTTATTTTCCTGCCGAAAGCGTCTGGCTTGATCCAATCGCAGCTGCCATTTTGAAAAGCTAAAAAATCACCCCTCTACTGCCTGCAGTAGAGTGAAATTCCACAAGATGGCAGAATACACGTATCAAAATAGATACAACAGGTTTTCAAAGAAAGTATTGCTCTCACTGATTCAATATATGTCTTAGAAACTCGTGTATCAAATATGATACGTGCGGTTTTAAAGGGTTAATTGTGTGCTTACATTTTACAATACCCACCAATTCACTATCTCAACAAATTAGAATACTTCATAAGACCAATAAAAAAATTCAATTTTAGTGAACTGTTGGCCTTCTGGAAAGTATGTTAATTTACTATACATGTACTCAATAAATCAGAATCTCAATCTCAACAAATTAAAATATGGTGACATGCCAAAATACCTGTAAAGGTTTCCTGAGCTTTCAAAATGGTCTCTCAGTTTGGTTCACTAGGCTTACACAATCATGGAGAAGACTGCTGATCTGACAGTTGTCCAAAAGACAATCATTGACAGCCTTCACAAGCAGGGTAAGCCACAAACACCCATTGCCAAAGAAGCTGGCTGTTCACAGAGTGCTGTATCCAAGCATGTTAACAGAAGGTTGAGTGGAAGGAAAAAGTGTGGATGAAAAAGATGCACAACCAACTGAGAGAACTGCAGTCTTATGAGGATTATCAGCAAAATCGACTCAAGAGTTTGAGTTGACTTCAAAAGGAATGGACTAAGGCTGGTGTCAAGGCATCAAGAGCCACCACACACAGACGTGTCATGGAATTGTTGCTACAGTTGTCGTATTCCTCTTGTTAAGCCACTCCTGAGCCATCTTACCTTGGCTAGTTTCCACATTCTGTGATGATTTGCTGTGCAATGTCAATTGCTGGTGTTGGTCCATTGTGTTCTTTAAAAACCAAAGTCACTGCACCTGTTTACCAAGAAATCTTGGAGCACTTCATGTTTCCTTCTGCTGACCAACTTTTTGAAGATGCTGATTTTATTTTCCAGCAGGATTTGGCAACTGCCCACACTGCCAAAAGCACCAAAAGTTGGTTAAATGACCATGGTGTTGGTGTTCTTGACTGGCCAGCAAATTCACCTGCTTGAGAGAATCTATGGTCTACTGTCAAGAGGAAAATGATAAACAAGAAATAAATCAATGCAGATGAGCTGAAGGTCACTGACAAAGAAACCTGGGCTTCCACACCACCTCAGCAGTGCCACAAACTGATCACCTTTTTTTGAGGGCAGTAATTAAAGCAAAATGAGTCCCTCTCTTTAACAGTGTAAAAAACTCAGTATGCATGAAATAGCATTTCACCCCCCCTTTAAGAGAACCAAAGACTTAAACTACTTCAGTCTGTGTGCACTGAATTTATTTAAGAACAAGTTTGAACATTTCCATGACATTCTAATTTATCGAGAAGCACCTGCAGTCCTTAGACCAAACTGGGGCCTGACACACTCAACAAAGGATGTGAGGTACAAAAAAGAGATAATGACATTTAAGGTGTCTGGGAAGGTGCTTCAAGAAGCTTGAAAGAGTCTTCTGCTAGAGAAGCTGTATCAGATGCAGTGACACAGGATGACTTTGCTTTGTGAATGTTGGATGATTTATTTCAAATTATTTTGCCATGCAAATACATGTGGAGTTGCTCTGTTAGCATGTAGAAACTCACAAAAGCTTTCCACTCTTTACCTTCAATTCTAGCAGTCTTTGAACACTTCACAAGAAGAACTACACAAGAGTCATAGAAGTAACATCAGGTGTGATTGCAATATCGGGCCATTTAGTGTTGTAATCAGTGTCATAGCAAAGCAACATCCTTGAAGAGCATTATTCAAGGGCCCAACTACATCAAAAGCCAGCTTTACCCAAGTGGATGTTGGAGTAGGCGCAGGATGGTGTGGAGCTACATGAGTATTAGTAGTTTTATCATGCTGGAGGCAGGTAGAACAGGATTTGATGCAATTTTCCACTTGATAGTCCATCAATACAAGTCAATCAGCCTCTGCTTTGTACGCACCATCCCTTGATGGGTGGCATGCGCCAACTGGATGAACTTGGATTGCAATGCTTCTGGAACGATCACTCAATGTGTGCCCAGGATTACGTACCCATCTTGTACAGACAGCTCATTCCAAAGATGCTGACAAACAGCAATAGGTGAGCTTTTCACACTATGAGGCCGCCACTTTGCAATGCAAGTCTTAACCTGATGAAGAATAGGACAGTCATCACACGTAGACTTAAGCTCTAGTGCCACCAGGCTCTTGCTCTCGGCTGTAATCAGTGGTTGGAAGCAGAAGTCTGGAAAAACAAACAGCTGTCACATTGTCTCACCCAGGCTTGTATTTCATGTTGTAATTAAAGCACAAGAAGAAGCGTGCAGACCATCGGGCAATGCTCATGTCTACGTGTCCAAGGAGCTTTGTGGAAAGCAGCTAGATCTAGATGTAAAAAGCAATCTATGGATGGACTTGTGTGGATAAGATCTCTGTCACCACAGCTGTTTTGCACCTTCACGTGAGCCAGTATTCACCACTTTAACTGAAGTTTCAGTGTGTTCTATAGCTTTAGCAAAAACTACTGCAGACTCCCCAGATCATAATCGCCTTTTGCAGAGTGATTTCTGTTTAAAACCGCAGACATTCCCGTACATGTGGAGTGAATGTTTCCTCTACAATCTTGGCCTATATTCTTAAAGATTCTAAGAATCCTTTCAGAGAGCTTCTTTAAGAAAACTTTCATCTCAGTTAGGAGGAAGGGCTAACCCCATTGCTATGTATGACTTTTATGTATGTCTTTTGACGTCCTGTTAATAGAAACTCACCAAAAGGGGAATCTGTGAAGTCTTGTCAAGTCAAAAAAAAAAAAAAAAAATTGTATAGCTCTTTATACAATACTGGTTGTGTCAAAGCAATTTTACCATGTTAAAAAGGAAAACAGTTTATCAACAATGCAAGAAGATAATAACAGTAATTTCTTCAGCTAATGTCAGTTCATTTTTGAATTCAGTGATGTCATTATCCTGTTCAGCTCTCTTCCAATAGTGTCTGTGCAACCAGTCAAGCAACCCCAACAAGCCAATGGTGACAGTAGGAAGGAACCAAAACTCCATCCGTGACCGGAATGGAGAAGAAACCTTGGTAGAAACAAGGCTCAGTTAGGGGGCCAGTTCTCTGGCCAGTTGACACCAGCACAGTGTGGTTTAATTCCAGTCTGCAAAACAGGTGCAAAAGACTTGTCTGGTTCCTGGTCTTTTGCCGATGGTTGTCAGAGTCAGGGTTAGAGTAGCTGTATTGTCATTCCAGCTCTATACAGTTAGTATACAGTAAAAACAAGAAAGTGTTTCTCCAGGACCAAGGTGCTACAGAGACAAAAAACACAGAACTCGGGACTGCAAAGAACTAAACTGGACATAATTAAATTAAATTAAACAGGCGAAGTAAAGGTTAAATAATAGCTATATATAAAACTATCAAATACAAGGTTAAATAAGAACTAGATAGTAAAGTTTGTTTTCAAACTTTAAGTTGGCTTGAAAAAGCCTGGCCAGAAAGTTAGAAAAATTTAGAAAGTTTGAAAAGCTTAAAAAGTTTAAAAAGATTTAAAAGTTTGAAAAGATTAGGAAGTTTAAAAAAGAAAGTGATTAACATATTACTAGCATTATAAGCAAGTGACTACCATGTCGTTAGCATGATTAACAAAGTTGCTAACATGTTTCTAGCATGTTGCTAGCATGATTTTAGCATTATTAGCATGTTGCTAGCATGATTTTAGCATGATTAGCATGTTGTTAGCATGTTTCTAGCATGTGACTAGCATGTTGCTAGCATGTTTCTAGTATGTGAATAGCTTGTTGCTACCATGATTTTAGTAGGATTAGCATAATGCTAGCATGTTTCTAGCATGATTAGCATGCGACTAGCATGTTGCTAGCATGTTTCTAACATGATTAGCATGTGGCTAGTATGTTTCTAGCATTATTAGCATGTGGCTAGCATATCACTAGCATTTTGCCAGCATGATTAGCATGTTACTAGCATGTTTCTAGCATGATTAGCATGTGGCTAGCATGTTGCTACCATTTTTGTAGCATGATTAGCATGTTGTTAACATGTCGGTAGTATTTTGTTAACATGATTAGCATGTTGTTAGCATGTCGCTAGCATTTTACTAGCATGATTAACATGTTGCTAGCATTTTTCTAGCATTATTAGCATTTTGCTAGCATTTTTCTAGCATGATTAGCATGTGACTAGCATGTTTGTAGCATGATTACCATGTTGCTAGCATGTCGCTAGCATTATTAGCATTTTGCTAACATGTTTCTAGTATGATTAGCATTGTATCTAGCATGTTGCTAGCATTTTTGTAGCATGATTAGCATGTTGTTAGCATGATTAGCATGTTGCTAGCATGTTTCTAGCATGATTAACATGTTGCTAACATGTTTGTAGCAAGATTAGCATGTTGCAAGCATGTCGCTAGCATGTTTGTAGCATTATTAGCATTTTGCTAACATGTTTCTAGTATGATTAGCATTTTGCTAGAATGTCGCTAGCATTTTGCTAACATGATTAGCATGTTGCTAGCATGTTTGTAGCATGATTAGCATGTTGCTAGCATGTCGCTAGCATGTTTGTAGCATGATTAACATGTTGCAAGAATGTCGCTAGCATGTTTGTAGCATTATTAGCATTTTGCTAACATGTTTCTAGTATGATTAGCATTTTGCTAGCATGTTGCTAGCATTTTTGTAGCATGATTAGTATGTTGTTATCATGTCGCTAACATTTTGCTAACATGATTAGCATGTTGCTAGTATGTTTCTAGCATGATTAGCATATTGCTAGCATGTTTCTAGCATGATTAGCATGTGGCTAGCATGTCTCTAGCATGTTGTTAGCTTGTTTCTAGCATGATTAGCATGTTGCTAGCATTTTTGTAGCATGATTAGCATGTTGCTAGCATGTCGCTAGCATGTTTGTAGCATGATTAGCATTTTGCTAACATGGTAAGCATGTTGCTAGCATGTTTCTAGCATGATTAGCATGTGGCTAGCAAGTCTCTAGCATGATTTCCATGTTGCTAGTGTAAGGGAAACAGGTCAATTTAGCTCAAAGGGAATCATTTAAGATTTTAAAGGGAATTTGAACAGAATCACTGTTTCACGGCTGGTCACGGAGACGCCCTGCGATTCAGTGAACTAGCCGTTTAACATCAAATCTGCGCTGGATACTAATATCCAAACTATAGTGAAACACTATCAATTAGCACAGTAACAAGATCGGCAGTTTAAGACATTAACTTGTAAGCACAAAACACAAGATACTTCTCTTTTCAATATGAATAAGGCTTTATTAGATAAATCTAAGACATATAACCTAATCTAACACATAAACGCACGCACACACACATTCACACAAGTTGCAGGAAGGTTGAAAGTTAGGGAAAGATGAGTTTAAGAGAATGGAAATATGGAATCCCAAGTTTACAGCAATACGTTAAATTGAAGAATATGTTTGTTGACTGTGTTATCAGTAGATGTGTTTACCTCTGGGTGTAGGTAATGTTGTGTGTTACTGGTGTAGTGCATGTGTGGTCAGATCTGTTCAAGTCTGTGTTGTCTCCCCCTTTTCCTAGCATGTCACTGAAGACTGGCTCTCTGCATCCTTGGCTTGGATGAGGGCGTGTCCATGGTCTAATGAGGGTCAGTCCAGCAAGGCAGGAAGTTCTTTGGCAGACAGTCGGAGGCAGTTTGGCATGGCTGTGTGAAGCTGAGTTGCAAAACTTGTCTTCTATGTTGCATTTTTCTTGTGATGCCTTCTGGCTGTAGCAGACTTTCTGACCTTCTGTGCTCTGGTGGTTGCTGTTGCACAGACAGGGAATGTGGTACTTGGAGTTAATTTGACAGTTTGTTAGTGACTGAGGTGATGTCCTTTAGTACCTCAGATTTTTCATCAACAGTTGGCCGTGAAAGACTTGTTCGTTCTGGGTTGTTGTTGAACAGGTGCTTGTCATCTCTGATGTGGTGCACCAGGTGATCACCGGCCTTCCGTTCTGTCGCTGGTCACAGCGAGCATGACTCAAATTTGTGGTCACCTGCATGTAAATTGTCTTGAAGGAACTCTCTTAGTTGTTCCATGACTTGTTCCGTGTCTTCAAATGGTAAGCGGTCATGTTCTTGTGCATACTCAGCACTGTGCATGTCTTAGCTGAGTGCTGAGGTGGGTTTTGTTGTCGCTTACCCACACGAGTTGCTCTTGGATGAGTCAGCTGATTACCTTTGGATATCTGGTTAGGTTTCCAGATGTTCTTATCCTTTTGGTTTCTTGAGAAGCGTGGCTGGTCCCATGGATTTTTCCAGCAGTTGGGCTGAAAGCGGTCGTGGATATGGGCGTCACGTTCTCTGTGCTCTTGATGGAAGACTCTGGTGTTGTGATGCCACTGGGTGTCGTCCAGTGCAAGGCTTGAGTCTTTGTTGACAGAATTCAAGAGTGTGGATGTTTTGTTACCTTTCTTTGAGGCCAACTTCTGCTTGTTATAGGCCTTCTGTGTTAGGTCACGCAACTGTTGGATGGTCATGGAGTTCGGACAGGCCATGACACCTAGATGGTGACTGACTCCAGGGTGCAGATTTCTTAGGAAAAGGCTTTTGAAGTTCACATCCTCTTCAAGGTCAGGGCTGTTGTGTGCACCAAAGTAGGCTTGTCGGAGTCGGTTGTAATAAGCTTGTGGAGTCTCTTGACGACCTTGTTTGGTTTCCAAGGCAGTTAACAGTCCATGTTCAGACTCTGGGTCTGTAAACTCTTTAATCAGGACCTCACGAAGTCGCTGGTAGTTTGACTTGGTTTGACTGGGCTGTCGATCTAGAAAGTTTCGTACCTCGGGACTGGACGTGGCTCTAAGGAGGTATAACCAGTCTCTCTCAGTCACATAAGGTCTCACTTCCAGGTGAAATTCAATATCTCGCAGGTAAGCTTGGATGTCGGGGCTCTCTGTGGAGTTCGGGTTGAACCTGCTGATGTTTTTAGACAGCTTGTTGAGGTCTTTGATTGTCATCCCATGGGCAGCTCCAAGGCCTTGGACGGGAGGTTTTCTGTCGTTGGCAGGAAAGGGTTGTGTGGCGAAGGCAGGTGAGGTTTTGGGTTGTGGCCCTTCGCTCCTTTCGTCATATGCCAGTTCTTGGACGTGGGACTCTGCTCTGCTCAGCAGTGATGAGGCTAAGAGATGTTTCTCTTTTCTTGGCTCTAGTTTGTGCTTGTAAGCATTTTGGAGTTCTTTTCTGACCATGTAGAGCGCATCGTTGGTATCATCTAGTTGTTGGGTCAGATTGTCCATTTCAGTTCTGTACCTTTCAAGGTGGTCTTTCAAAGCACTGATTTCAGAATTCTTGCTTCTGATGTCTATCTTGGCTTTCTCCAGTAGCTGTTCGGCATACTGGAGTCTGTTTACCAGGTCTTTCTGAGCAGCCGTTGCATGTTGCTGGTCGAGCTGAGCTGCTGCCAGGGCTGCTAGGAGCTTCATAACTTGTTCTGTTGTATCCTGCTCCCTCTCGCTGGGTGCTTTGAGTTGATTTTGAACTTTCACTTCCAGCTTGTCTATGCGACGTTGAGCACGTGTCAGCTCCTCTTGAAGGTGGGTGATGTGCTTGTCGCTCAGTTTCAGCTGGGTTGTGAAGGCATAGCTTAGTGAGCTCGTGATCTTGACTAGCTCCTCGTGGTTGTTGTTCTGGCTTGAATCTTGTGTCAGGAATCTTCTCAGGATTAGGATTATTATTAAAAATAATAACAGTTCAAATGTCTTTGGAGTGAGGCTGTCTGTTATGCCTCTCAGCCAAATGTTCACATCTTCCCCATGGGAAATGGGGTCTGCAGTCTGCGGCATGTTGGCACGCTGGGGAGAAGAGAGACTGACACAGATCTGTGTGGAGTAAAAGCCTATGTGTGGTGGGACAACTAAGTGTTGTATCAGTGATTGTGAACCACTAGTGAAATGTGGTGATGACTGTGTTGGTCTCAGGGTGTCTAAGTAGACTAGAGATGCAAAGACTTTGTCACTCTAATGAGGAAGAGGAAAAGAGAGACAGAGGTGAAAAACAAATTCAAATGACAAGCAAAATTTCTGTTTTTCAAATGAGGAAAATTATTTTTTCCAATTAAAGGTTATCAAAAACGGATGAGATGCTAAAACTTGGATTGCGTTTTCAACTGTAGGGAGGTTAGGAAGAACAAATGAGAGGATGATTACAATCAAATTCATAAGGATGATTCGTCGTCTTTGGCACGATTGTGTATTTACTTAGAATTGATTGATGGTTCTTACATGTCCTACAAATGTAAAAAGAGAAGAGGAAAGTAAAGGAGAGAGAGGATGGAGATGGTAAGTCTCAGTAGCGGTTATCTCAACTACAAGGAGAGCGTTGTGTTAGTTGCTGCACAACTAATCAAACAAAATAAACTTTAAGTGAAAGAGAGTTGTCTTTCTAATTTATTTGAACTCGTAGTGAGGGATAACAATGTCTCCTTTTAGGGGCTCAGGTTTGTCGTTCCCAGGCTAGGATACACAAAAGAAATGGTAAGAAATAGGAAAATTAAAAAAATTAATAAATGGGCAAAATATGCAAAAATGAAATTAAAAAGAGGAAATCAATACGTAAAACAATAGTGGTTAAGTGTATAACCAAAACAGGAAGAGGGGTAAAACGCATTCAAATAAATAAAGGTCTGAATAGCATATATTCAGATGGGTAATAAATAAATTAGGAAGAATAAATTTACTTAACTTCCAAAGTTCAAGGCTTATTCATTCCTAAAATAATTAGACCCAAAAGAGAATACTAGAAATAAAAGATCATATGAAATGATCTGAGAGGGAAATTTTAAATGATTCAAAATAAATTTAATGTTTCAATTAAATTTCAATTTGACAATTAATAATTGTGAGTCAGTATTTCCCTTTCTAGTAAAATGAAAATAAGTGGTCTAGTGAGAAAAGAGAGCGATAAAAAGAAAGGGACTAACAAGTGTTAGTTAAGATGTTTAAAATGGTTAAATCACTTCAGCGTTGCCCAAACACACATTATTCTACCACTGGATGGTAATGCTAACGGCTAACCTTTGAGTCTAGTGGCTTTAGTATGGACTTCAATGTAAATGCAATGGTTTCGTTAGCTTAGCGACACCGCGGAGTTTGTTCAGAGTTGCTCCGGAAGTACGTTAAGGCTTCCGGGTCACGGTCGTCACTATGGCAACCAAAACACATTCTAGTGGATTAGCACATGAATCGTTGCATTGTTGCAAATACAGTTAAGCATGTTACATGAAATGTCGGCTCATTTCAACACTGTACAAATAACAACACCGCCTTTCAGTTGGTTTTGCGATGTGGCACTTAAACTCTCAGTTTGTATAGAGTTAAATTTATCTTAATTCAAATAGCAGCTTCCTGCTGTAGTTATTATATCAATCTCAGCAATTTGAATCTCCGTGCCAGTTTTTCTGGACACAAACATAAAAGTTTTTGTTCGCTGTTGGTACACAGTAAAAATTTACTTGATCAATTCCCACTCCCATTCAAATTACTCTCGGACACACGCAGTGAATACGGGGGCTTTGATAAATAGATTGAGGAACACGCTCAAAACTATTCTTTATTCACCGATTTATATCCCTTTTGAAACACTAACAGTTTAGCTCCATTCAGCAAACAGTGACTGAGATAGCGTTTGAGACACTGGAACACGCAGTGAAATCAAATCAGCTATAAAACAAGGCATTACACAAATGAGGAACACGCTCAATTTCTACCTTATTGTACGATCTCAGATGTTTACTTTTAAGTTCACTTACTGCTGTTAACATTGAAGAGACGGACTTGAGTTAAAGTCTCCTCTAGCTCCTTTCATTCAAGCGGGAGGGCGCGCGCTGCTTACGTCACGCGTCACACAAACACACACACATACTCCGGTCTCGCAAGCTTGTCATCTTTCATTCCTTTAGCAAAATCAAAGATTAAATAACTTGGTTTATGCTCACAATTTAGATTAAACTGCCCGCATCCTCCACCATTCATGTAAGGGAAACAGGTCAATTTAGCTCAAAGGGAATCATTTAAGATTTTAAAGGGAATTTGAACAGAATCACTGTTTCACGGCTGGTCACGGAGATGCCCTGCGATTCAGTGAACTAGCCGTTTAACATCAAATCTGCGCTGGATACTAATATCCAAACTATAGTGAAACACTATCAATTAGCACAGTAACAAGATCGGCAGTTTAAGACATTAACTTGTAAGCACAAAACACAAGATACTTCTCTTTTCAATATGAATAAGGCTTTATTAGATAAATCTAAGACATATAACCTAATCTAACACATAAACGCACGCACACACACATTCACACAAGTTGCAGGAAGGTTGAAAGTTAGGGAAAGATGAGTTTAAGAGAATGGAAATATGGAATCCCAAGTTTACAGCAATACGTTAAATTGCATAAACATGAACAACCATCAATCACGTAATTAGCACTCGCATTGAGTTCCTCAATGGGGTTAAAATTATATTAGATGATCCAGCACAACAAATATCTGGGAATACGTTGCCTTCGTTTGCTGTGAAAGGGACTCCCGTTGAAAGGGGTATCCCGGTGTCGCTGATTGGCTGGAAGTTCAGTAGTGGCTGAAGTGACGTCTTGGGGAGCCCGTGCTTGGGCGTTGGCTGAAGCTGGAGTTGTGTGGCTGGTTGGAGTTCAAACGCGCAGACGAGGTCGACGTTACAAAACTTAACTCAGAACACGAAACTCTCAAACAGAAAAGAAAAGAAATAAAGTTTGACGAGACTAGGTTGTGTTCCTTCTCATTGTGGCATAGTAGCAGCAGGCAGGCACGCTGGAACCGCGCTCAAAGAACAATGATGACTAACCGCATGGCTAGATGCTACAAGCTAAAGCTAGGTAGCAAAGCTACAAGCTAAGAGCAGGCATGACTGATAGCACAAGCAAGGCTAGAACTAAAAGCCGACATGGCTAATAGCAGCAGCTAGGGACTAAAAGCAAGGCATGACTGATAGCACAAGCAATGCTAGAACTAAAAGCAAAATTTCATGGGGTCCAAAGTATTTAAACTTCCTTGTGGGCCACCCCTCAAATGTTGCCTTGACCAATCAGATATGGTCTTGGCTCAGGGGATCATAAATCATTTGTTTATCTTACCAAGCATGTGGTTCCTGCCTCGCAGGATCTAATTTTGGACATGATTCCTATAACAAAATTATGATATATTTTACAAATAAATGATTGTCAGGACAATATCAAGCAAGAAAATTTGATTATATCAATACTAGACATAACTATGTATTGTGACGAGTCAGCTGCCTCCTCCCTGATTATCACCGGCACCCCGTCCTAAATCGCCGCCCTTCACCAGGCTCCCGACTGGAGTGGGTGTGTGAGAGGAGGGGCGCTGGACGAGTCAGGGCTGGCGGCGTGTGATGGGGCACACCTGAAGGAAGTGGAGCCTCATTACCGCCGCTGTTTAAAAGCCCAACGCGCCTCTCCTCAGGAGACCGGTCTCTTCCCCGTGCATGCACACTGGTGTCCTCGTGGGTCCAGGAAGGGTGCGTTGAGGGACTCCCGCGCCACCAAGGCGTGAGCTGCCGGACCCGCGATCCGGAGGAGAACCGCACCCGTTTACACGGCCGACGGGCCAGGATGCCGGGCCGTCCATCCCCTACCAGCGCCGCGGCCAACGAGAGAGACGCGGCCGCTAGGAGAAGCCGCCGCCCCTCGCGCCCCGGACCTAGGAGGGGAGCGCATGCGGCCGCCGGACTCCGCCCCTTGCCTGGACCCTTCCTCGATGAACACTGCCCGACCTACACAAACCCCGCAGCACGACGAGGACACCAGATTCCCTGTTATTTTGGACACTTTCCCCCTTTGGCCACTTTTATTCCCTGTGTTATTTTATGATTTCTGTTAATAAAAGCCTCTCCGAGGCCTGACGCCACGCCCACTGTGTCTGTCTTGTGCTCCTCCCGTGACAGTATCCTATAGTTATCAAAAGACATACACAATAAGCGATTATACATGATAGTCAAATGTGTGGGTTACACATAAATGAATATGGAGTTAAGCAATGGAACGATTCATTTAGAAGTCTTTTTGAGTTCATTCTGGTCCATATATAATGTATAAAAAGCAGTTTATTTGCCATTCTCTGGCAAAGGGACTTTTCTGTGAAGACAAAGGTTTAAAGCCCTTCCCCCTTAGGAATTTCAGTCTGGTTCTGCTGGATGGGGGAAGTCAATGCAAGTATTTAACTTGATCTCCTGGGTTTACATGTGATGTCCAGCATTGCATTTCATTCACGAACAATAAATTTGACAATCTCTTCTTCGAATTAAAATTGTCAATAATTGTTCTATTGGTGTTAATGTTGAAAGCTGTTGTGTGAACAAGTTAGTTGGTTGGTTATCTTGCTTGGTTCTTGTGGCACTAGAACTGATTTATGACTTCCTGAGGAGTTCGGCTCTCGTTTCAATGCACACAGCTCTGATAGACTCTTTGATTTGTCTGGTTCGACTCATTTCTGCTACACTAGCATTTTGTTAACATGATTAGCAAGTGACTAGCATGTCGTTATCATGTTTGTAGCATGATTAGCATGTTGCTAGTATGTCTCTAGCATGTTTTAGGATGATAAGTATACAACTAGCATGTTGCTAGCATGATTAAAATGCGACTAGCATGTGGCTAGCATGACTAGCAAGTGACTAGCATGTCATTAGCATGATTAGCAAGTGACTAACATGTTTCTATGCTAATCCAGGTAAAACCAGTAGATTCAGTTAGAAACCAGCTAAGACCAGCGTGACAGTGGCCAAAACTACTTTAAAACCATGTTAAAAGCATGTTTCTGACATGATTATCAAGTTACTAACATGTTGTTAACATGTTTCTATGATAATCTAGCTAAAACCAGTTGATTCAGTAAAGAAAACCAGCTAAAACCAGCTAAGACCAGCTAAAGCCAGCTTGACAGTGGCCAAAACCACTTTAAACCATGTTAGAAGTATGTTTCTAGACTGATTAGCAAGTTACTAGCATAATGTTTTCATTTTTCTATACTAAACCACCTAAAACCAGCTAAGGCCAGCGTGACAGTGGCCGAAACCACTTTAAAACCATGTTACAGGCATGTTTCTAGTCTGATTAGTGAGTAACTAGCATGTTGTTAGCATGTTTCTATGCGAATCTGGCCAAAACCAGCTAAAAACATTGGATTCAGTAAAAACCAGCTAAAACCCAGCTAAGACCAGCGTGAGATTGGTCAAAACCACTTAAAAACCAGTTTGGGAGACTAGCCAAAACAACTGATCAGCTTAGGCTGGTTTTAGCTGTATACTCAGTAGAGAGTTTTTAAGGTTTGCTATGGTAGTAGACAGCTTAAATATATTATAAGCCTTATTTTTCAAAAGTTTGTACCCCCTCAATGAAAGTCTATGGGATTTAAGGTGGTTTTGGTAGTCTGGTTTACGAAAACCATAAGCCGGATCAGTTAGAAGAGATATAGCAACCCGAGTCAGACCAGTCTGAAGGTCTGACCCGAGTTTGGTGGTTCTAGTTCTAGGAGGAGATAGTGTTTAAAATTTGGATCAGAAGAATAATAATAATAACTAGAATTAAAAGTTAGTGAACTAACTTTGATGTTGGCTTGGCCATCTTGGCCATGGAGCAAAAGAGCCACAGTACTTGTGTGCCCAACATTCTTGAGTTGCCCCGCTGCAAAAAAAAAAAAAAAAAAAATACAATAATGTCATAAAAAAATACACCTGCAACAGTCTTTTTCCATGGTCCCTTGCTGTTTTCTTTTTTAATAAAAAGCCTGGGCTATGATAACAGCTACGACAGGGTTGTCTAGCTGGATGTGAAATAAGTCATGCCTATTTTTCTCGTGTATGTATTTCACAGTCCTGTCACTGTTGCTTTGTGGGCAACGACACACAAGATAACTGAAACAATGCGGTTTAAATCAAGGTGATCATAAGAGGTCCAAGCACAGTGAGTACTATTATATGCACAACATGAAAATAGATAATTATCATAGTGTCCCTTCTTCACTTTTTCAGTAATGTGTGATAACTTGATAAAAATATTGGCAATACTATTAAAATATGTTCAAATTTAATGATATCTAGGAGATGATGTTCAAGTCTTTGAACAGATGAGGTGTGCTATATCTTTTCTAACTAATTGGACTTCATAAAATCATAAAAATCCCATAGACTTTAATTGTCAGGATGTTCAGATGAGCCAAGCTCCAAATCCCATTAGACTCAATCAAACTTTGCTTCTATGAACTATTTCTAATCAATTTAAACTCATTCAAACTCATGTAATATTTCAAATTTATTTATGTGCAGAAATAAAACATTTATAAATATTCATTATATTTTTTTAATAAACTTTAATAAGGCCCAATATAGTAATAATGCAAAAACTATAATCTCCTAAATACCATTCAGTTTGACTCTATTTTCACGTTGTGCATATCATAGTACTCACAGAAGGACTCATAATTTACTTGAAAATAGGATATTTATGTATTCACTTGTATGAACTGATTTGTCTCTGAATATAGCTTGAAGTATTTAGTATTTATCCTGTGGCGCCATCGTGTGGACAACATACTGAAAGCAATCAATCCAGCATCAATACCTATTTTCGATTTATTTCTCAACAGTTTATGTTCACGTGGCTGTTTTCGTTTAAATTCGCCAAGCTATTATGAATTTTGAAATAAAGCCTTAAGCCTTGTGTTAACTGTGCTGTCTTACGCCATCACCATGCCAGCTGACCTGCGACAAATACACCTGGCCAACTCTCTGGATAGCGCCTTCCTACAGCACGTCAACCCCAAACAGAGAGAAGTGAACGTGCTCCTGAACCAACCTATCAGCGAGTCAAGCCAAGTCTACAGACCTAAAGACATTGTCAGTGTCAGGATGTGGAAAAGCAACACCCACACCAAAACACACATTCCAAATGCGGTGGCCTACCACGACAGCGACACACAGCTGTACCTGGCCCCAAACATGCACATGTGTGCTTGGTCCAAAGACATTCATTATCTCTGCCTTAGCAAACCCCTCCTCAGACACAAGGAATCTGCGAGCTGCAACCCTGGGTCAGCGATACGCGCTGCCCTGCCGAAGCCAAGCCTCGTACACAAGTCACAGAAACGCAAGCAGAGATTGCGGGTAACAGATGGCTCGTCAACACTCCTGTGCGCTCAGCTACGCTGACCTACGACCAGCATGACACTGCCACCCGTGCCAACCTGCTTGACCAAGTACTGAAAGGTACCACCCAAAACATTGATATTACTCCTGTCGACACAGCCCTCCAAGCACAGCCTCGAGAGCCCGTTCTGAACCCGTCATCTGCGGTCCGAGCCTGGACTGCTGCCGACACTGCACAGTGCATCTCCACCGTCACTGGTCCCGCCCTGACTCTTGGCGTGACCTTCATCCTATACAGGATACTCAACGAGATGCAAACCTCTACAGCCAAACTCACGACAACTGTGGCTGGAGGTCTCCGATGGAATCCCCGGAAAAGGGACGCCAAGTCAAAGACAACACCGAACCTCATCAAGCTGAATCCTCAGCTTCAGGAACCACCTGCCATCATGACCCACCTGCTACATGACCATCACGATTCACCTGTCATCTGCCCATCCTGATGATTGCCGTCCAATGATGTCCACACAGGGACTTCATCTGACGTAAAGGGGGAAGGTGTAACGGATATGCAGATCATCGATTCATAGGTTAAATTCAGGCATAAAAAAATGAAACCCATTTTGCACTAATTGCCTGGCCTGGCACCAGCCTGGCTGGACTTAAATAAATTTACGATACCCGTGCAAGCCTCAAAGGAGAAATGAAAACCCCCAACCAAATTCCTGAAGACGAAGGAAACCTTTCTTAGAAGTTCCTTACTTTCATAATTTTATTAATAATATGTATTTTAAATATGTTTATGGATTGCATAAAATGGTTAATCCTTGTTATGTGAGAGTATAAGTTGCTAGCTTATACTTTAGGAAATGTCTCTCCTCACTTTAACTCTCTCAAAGAGAGCCATGTTTCTTCAACCCCCACCCCTGCAGGTCGTAAAACTTTATGACCACCCTGGACAACAGGACAGGAGAGAAGCCAAATCACTGGTTTTCTTTCCTTATGCATTCTAAACTTACCTTTTTGTTTTTATGTTTTCTAAATGTATTACGTATTTCTTTTTGGTACATTAGATGTTTCCCATATAAATTGGGACTATCTGCAATTTATTAGCGTGTGTTATGTTGTGTTATCTTTAAATGTGTGTAATTCTGCATTTAAAGATACCTTCGTGTTTCTATCTGTTATATATATGTACTGTTTGGTGTTCTTCGAATCGTCATGTTGTGACCGACCCATTTATCTAGAGCAAAGTAATGAAAAATGTATTTTAATCTGGAATTACAAACTTGCTAGAACTCCCCGATGAACTCGGAGAAGCCCTAAATCATCAGGGGGTTGTCTCCACAGAGACAAAGGAACTTTTCCCTCCGCTGCAGATCGCGGACATTCATTGGATCCGCCCTCTCTTCCTCTCCTCTTCTCGTTCTTGGTCCTCGGACACGCTGTGCTCCTGTGCGCGGCCTCCAGGACCACGCACGCTGTTTTCAAAAGGAACAGCGCGCAAAGCTCACACACTCGACGCCGATCTCACCCCACGCACACTGGGCCATGCAAGTATCAGTTTTCTATGGAGATTTAAATGCTGCTTTAAATTGTTGCTATGATCTGATCGTTGTTGGCTTCCAAAAGTTACTGACTATGATTTCCATACCTGAGCTCCTTATGTGATCTCATTCTATTTTCTCTCTCTCTCTCTCGCTCTCTCTCTCTTTTATTTGGATTCCGTTATGTCTTGTATAAAGCTTACTGTTTGTATTGTCGTACGCATATTTACTCTGTGTGATTTGTAGTTTGATGTATTACTAGTTGATTTATTAAAAACCCATATACTGACGATTGGCTTGGACTCCACCCCACTTACATTACGAGTCACTGAGATGTCTGATCTTTAGCTACAAGCTTTAAATTTAGAAACTAAATTTATCATAAGGATAGGATAATGTTTTCATGGCCAGAGAATATTTTTCCTTGAATTATAATAAGTGATAACTTTATTGGAAATTGATAGGTCAGTCTGGTTTGCTGGACAAACCACTGTTTGATTTGCAATAATTTACAGTAAGGCATATCACAACAATTGATATGGAGAATGGAATATTGACATATTAATGAGTAAATTACAACGCCCTGTGATTATTTATTGGTATAAGCAATTGAGCTATTTTTCATAATCAATCAAATTTAATGTAACTGTCACCTGAGATATAAATTTATCATATTCCTGATTAATTATTCAAATTCCCTATATATCATTTGAGTTAATTATTCTGTAAAACTCGTTGTTACAACTGATTGAGATTGAGGAAGTTGTCCTCAGCAAGCTGTCCTCAGCAAAATGTTCTGCACATAGTTTTACATGTGGTTTATAATTTTTTGGGAACCGAATTAAACATAAATTGTAACCATTAATATCCAAGTACAGCGTCCCTGGGAAGGCCAAACAAAGATGATTGGACTCCTCTACTCTGTTTGAGCACAAAAAGAGTAGATTTTGTGAATTCATGTGGGCAGAGGTTAGTCAAAAAACTGTTTTAGTGACATCATTACTGCAGGAACTAGAGGGATGTAGTCCAAACGGGTCGTTTTTTTGTAGGCGAATTCTGTTAAATAAAATAACTCGCTTGGCATTGAACTTTGAGCTTTAGAATTTTACACAACAACATTACACACTAACTAAAGTTTAAAACATGGGATCACGAAGAACGGGACCTTTAAGTTGAAAATGTAAAATTGATTTCTCTCCATTTATGCCTTTTAGCATTAGAATACCTTTTTTGTGGCTGTACAAATGGTTGTCCACCAGAAAGCAGATTTCGATTGTGCCATATGGGAGAATTGGTAGGCCATATAGTTTTAGAAGGGAAAATGTAATCAATCTTTTTAAAAGTTTGGAAAGTATAGGAAAGTATAGGTACATAATGTAATTAGCATTTAGCATTTCCTATATATAAGACCAAAAAAAAAAATATTCCAATCGAATTGGTAAAATAATCTCTTGATCTATTATTTTCCATGAGGACTGTGAACAAGGATCAAACCATTTCTTAAACGAATAAAAGACCAGTGATACAATTTAAAGTTCTTTCATTTTAAGTCTTTGAAGTGTAGACCACTTAACGCGGGGACGTTTTCCATTCCAAATATATTTTATAAGTAAAGAATCAATTTTTTTCTAATGATTTGTAGGTGGAGGGAGAGGAATCATGGAACTAATAAAATTAATGCGAGGCAGAATATTCATTTTTATTACTGACATTCGGGCTAAAGGTGATGAGGGCAGATACATCCATCTTTGGATATCAGACTCAATTTTCCCATAGATTGACATATAGTTTATTTTTGAGATTAGGGGTAAAGTAGGTCTGAGTTTGATCCTTAAATATTTAACTTGTGATGTTGATAAGATATTGTTTAGAATTAGAAAATTAGACCATCTGAATTAAGAGGCATCAAAATAGTTTTTGAATGATTAATTTTAAATCCCGATCCAAAAGGGGGGAAAGTGGACAACCCTGCCTTGTACCTCTATGAATATTAAACCTGTCTGAGATGAGTCCACCGGTATAAGTCACACTTTTTTCATAGTTTGGCTGGTCCTGTGACTTATAGTCAGGTGCGACTTATTTATCAAAATTAATTTGACATGAACCAAGAGAAAACATTACCGTCTACAACCACGAGAGGGCGCTCTATGATGCTCATTGCTCCTGTAGCCTACACTGAGCAGCATATAGTGCCCTCTCGCGGCTGTAGACGGTAATGTTTTCTCTTGGTTTTTGGTTCTAAATAAATGCAACTTATAGTCCAGTGCGACTTATATATGTTTTTTTCCTCGCCATGACATATTTTTGGACTGATGCGACTTATACTTAGGTGCGATTTATAGTCCCAAAAATATGGCATGAGGTATTTATGTTTTGTAAAATGCATGAGGTATTCTGCTCTTCTGTGAAGCAAATCATTGAGTGCAGCCCTTTCTACATTTAAATCATATAGTTTAATACTGGAAAAGTTGTAACCTAATTCACTTTCTAAGTCCCCACATCTTTTTTTCTAATACTGATATTTGTTCAAAATATTTTTTTCCAAGTCTAGCTGAAAAGAAAATGGCTTTATTCCTTAAAAAGCCTTTTGGTAGATCCCCAAAGCATATCATAATTGGAGACTTAGTTTTGATTTAACCTAATAAATTCCATCAGTTCTGCTCTCAGTTGAGATAGGAAGTCCTCGCTTTGTAGTAGCAGAGTGTTAAATCTCCATCGGGACGGTTTGCAGGATGACTTAGTTTGGAGCTGTGCTAATACAGAATTATGGTCAGAAACACTTTGTGGTAGAAATTTAATGCATAGAGTGGCTTGTGGCTTGATGGCTTGATCTATTTCCTTCAATTAATTCAATTCAAATTCAAACTTCCTGTTTGTTGTTGCCGTCTTTACTGCAGTTTGAGCTCCGTCACTATATTCTTTTTATCAACTAATTTTAATTTAAAAATCAATTTTATACACCATCGTTTCCGTTTATATAATGTGTGAATATATCCTCTAATGTATTCTACAACAAAAACAATCAGAGCGACTCGCTATCACTAGTTTTATTTTGATCTCCCAGGTCCGCTATTAGCTTTCAGCTAATTCGTTAGCATCAGCAAGTGTGATTGTTGCTTATAAATACCTAAATGGCTAAAGTCTAATCTCGCTGTAATCAGCAAAATTCTGGGCTATAATAATATGTGAGCAGTATGTATGTACATGATTGTGTTTTTGAGAAGAAAAAAAATATGCGTGGTTAGTAAAAAACTTAAAATGTTAAATCACTTGAATAAGGCAATAAAACACATAAAGAACATTGGTTCCCGGGGTTTTTGAGAACTGGAGCTTGTCGCCTAGAATTTTTCTTTCTAAATTATGTGAAAATCATCTTGTTTTCTCATTTACAGAAAACAATATATTGATTTAAATTTTCTAAGACACTTTTTGTTGGTAAAAGTCAAATGCGAGTAGGCGTCAACAATCATGAATATTATTGTGATTTACACCTGAGAAGACAAAGGCCTGCATAATGAGCTGCATAATGAGCATTTCAGTCAGCTGTGCCACTGAGAGGGAGGAGTTACAAGAAAGAATGTGAGGACAAAATAAATTATATAATTTTATGTTTGTAGTTTATTTAGAATGTATTTAATTATCCCACAAAATAATTTAATATCCACTTGGGGGAGCAGTTAAACAGTTTATTAGGAACAATCAAAGCTGACTTTCAAACTGAATTTTTTGAATCATTACTCCAGTCACACAATCCTTCAGAAATCCTTTTAACAATCTTATTTTCTACAAAAAAACATTTGTTGTTATTATTATCATCACCATTATCATTATTTTTAATGTTGAAAAGAGCTGAGAATATTTTTTTAGGTTTATTAAGGGGGATAAATTGAAAGAACAGCATTGTTTATTACATTTGTTACAGTTACATTTATTTGTTACATTTATATTATTTACATCAAGCTTTTGAATTGTATAGTATTGTATATTGTTACTGAAACTTCATAATCTTTCACTTGATTATACATTTTGTCAGGAATTATAGTTGGGAAAAAGTCTTTGGAAAAAGTCTAACTAGTAAAATGTTTACACGTTATGTAAAAACTAGTACAAGTATATAAATAAATAAAAAGAGACTTACTCATGTTTATGATCTCTGCTGAATAAAGCACTTTTTTCTGAGGAAATCCAAATCTCAAAACCTCAACCACATCACATCTTTTCGGGGTTAATTAGGTCTTATTCCTCTCATCTCGAAACAAACAGTAAAATAAAAAGAACTTGAAGAACAGTCTCGCTGCTTTTTCTTCTCTGTGGGCGTATTCAAGCCGCGCGTTCAGGGCGGGGGCGTGGTCACATTAGATATAATGAAGGGAGACGTGAAAAACAGACATCACGTTTTCATATGGATTACTTTACCACAGAATATCACAGAATATATATTTAATGACGTATTTGTAAATGAAGATCAGCGCAGACAAAGGCTGCAGACAGCAAACCTTGTTTGTTATCTTTATATTATAAGTGCACAAAGTTCTGTTGTTATTATGTCTGTATTAAAAAAAAAGTAGACCCTTTACAGATTCGATTGATGTATTGCTCTTATCTGTATGATCAAAACTGAAAGTGTAATTTAAGTTATTTTTGGGGTTATCAGGAGAAAATGATTAATACGCGTTAATCGACTCCAGAGGGTTAATGGCGGATTAATGTCTACCTTTGATTGCAGGTGAGGACACGTTCAAGCTGCATTCGGTGCAGCTCGAGCTCGAGGCCGTGGAGAAGCAGATTCGCGACCTGGAGGTGAGGCAGGCCCAGCTGAGAGAACGGAGAGCCGCGCTGGAATCATCCCGGGCTGACGATCACAAGTCCGGGGGAAGTATACAGCATGCTGTTAACAGTCCCACCACGTATACTCCGTGTGTTTCTTTGCACAGGCCGGGTGCACCCAGGACGCGATCTTCCCAGATGTCCTTCACTCCGGCGCCGGGACACACGGACCCTGGGTGCATCCACAGTGGAGGATGCAAGCCAGGCCCCGGGCGATGACTTCTCCACCCGGAACCGCTTCGCTCCCCTCCGCGAGATGGGATGCGACGCTGTGATCATCGGAGACTCCATCGTCCCACACGTCCATGCTACGTTAGCCGAAGGTAAAGTGCACACTCATTGTTTCCCTGGTACTCGTGTTCTCAATGTTTCTGCGCAGATACCCTCGATCCTGAAGGCTGACAAGAGCCCCAGAGTGATCATGCTTCACGCCGGGGTTAACGACACCACGCTGCGGCAGACAGGGATGCTGAAGAGGGACTTCAGGAGCGTGATCGAGACAGTTTGCAGCACGATGCCATCGTGCCAGGACCACTGCCCACGTATCGACGAGGACACGAAAGGTTCAGTAGTCTTTTTGCATTAAATGAATGGTTGTTGTCATGGTGTAAACAACAGAAATTGCTATTTGTTAATAATTGGAATCTTTTCTGGGAGCGTCCTAGGCTGTTTTGCGCTGATGGCCTGCACCCCAGCAGAGACGGAGCGGAGCTGCTCTCTGACAACATCTCCAGGATGCTTCGCTCCATGTGACTAGTAAGACAATTCTCAAATAACTATTATGCTGACTTTTGTTCCACCCGCTTAAATTATAAAAGAACTTGCGTGGTAAAAACTATTTAGACTGTGTCTGTTCCCCGAATAGTGAGGTCAAAATATAAATTTAATGTAGGATTTAGAAAAAATCTTATCGTGATTAAACCAGAAACATGTAAAGTAAATGAACAAAAACTATTTTTAAAGTTTGTGCTCATAAATATTAGATCACTCACACTCAAAGCAGTTATTGGAAATTAAATGATTACAGATAATAGTTTTGATGTACCCTGCTTGACTGAAACCTGGCTAAAACCAAATGATTATTTTGGCCTAATGAGTTCACTCCATCAAACTACTGTTATAATCATGAGCCTCGTCAAACTGGTCATGGAGGAGGTGTTGCAACAATACATAGTGATATTCTCAATGTTACCCAGAAAACAGGATACAGGTTTAACTCATTCAAAATACTTCTGCTTAATGTTACACTTTCAGAAATGCAAAAGAAATCTAATGTATCTCTTGCTCTGGCTACTGTGTATAGTCCACCAGGGCTGTATACAGAATTACTAAAAGAATTTGCAGATTTCCTCTCAGACCTTCTGGTCACAGTTGATAAGGCGCAAATCATGGGAGATTTTAATATTCACACTGCTAATACAAATGATGCATTAGGACTTGCGTTTACTTACCTAATAAGCTCTTTTGAGGTCAAGCAAAATGTCACCGGGCCCACTCATCGTTTTAATCACACACTAGATTTAATTATATAGCATGGAATCGATCTTACTGCTATAGATATTGTACCTCAAAGTGATGATGTTACAGACCATTTCCTTGAATCTTGCATGCTGCGTCTGATATTAACTATATGTCTCAGCGTTACCGTCTGGGCAGAACTATTGTTCCAGTCACCAAAGACAGATTCGCAAATAACCTGCCTGATCTATCTCAACTGCTATCTGTACCCAAAAATACACATGAATTAGATTAAATGACTGACAACATAATATTTTCTCTAATACATTAGAAGCTGTTGCCCCCATCAAATTGAGGTTAGATAAAAACGTACTGTGCCATGTAATACTCATTCTCTCAAGAAAGTAACTCGTAGTCTTGAATGCAAATGGAGAAAAACTAATTTGGATGTTTTTAGAATTGCATGGAAAAACAGTACGTCCAGCAATAGACAGGCTCTAAAAACTGCTAGGGCAGAGCATATACACAAACTCATAGAAAATAACCAAAACAATCCAAGGTTTTTTTATTTAGCACAGTGGCTAAATTAACAAATTACCAGACGCCACCTGATTCAAATATTCCACCAACGTTAAATAGTAATGACTTTATGAATTTCTTCACTGATAAAATAGATAACATTAGAAATACAATAGCGAATGTAGGTTCTACAGCGTCTAACACTTCAGTTTCATCCATCGCACCCAAAGATAAACTGCAGTGCTTTACAACCATAGGACAGGAAGAGCTAAATAAACTTATCACTGTATCTAAACCAACAACATGTTTATTAGATCCTGTACCCACTAAATTACTGAAAAAGTTGTTACCTGTAGCCGAAGAACCGCTTCTCAATATCATTAACTCGTCGTTATCTTTAGGTCACGTCCTAAAACCATTCAAGCTGGCGGTTATCAAGCCTCTTATTAAGAAACCGAAACTAGATCCTAGTGTACTGGCAAATTATAGGCCTATTTCAAATCTTCCATTTATGTCAAAATTTTTTGAAAAAGTTGTGTCTGCTCAATTGAGCACCTTCCTGCATAAAAATGATCTGTATGAAGAATTTCAGTCAGGTTTCAGGCCCCGCCATAGCACAGAAACTGCACTTGTTAAATTTACAAATGACCTGCTCCTTGCGTCAGATCAAGGCTGCATCTCATTTGTAGTCTTACTTGATCTTAGTGCTGCGTTCGTCACCATAGATCATGACATACTCATAGATAGATTACAAAACTATACAGGTATTCAAGGGCAGGCTCTAAGATGGTTTAGATCCTACCTGTCCGATCGCTACCATTTTGTTTACTTAAATGGGGTGTCATCTCATTTATCATCAGTAAAATATGGAGTGCCACAAGGATCCGTCCTAGGTCCCCTTCTATTTTCAATATACATGTTGCCCCTTGGTAATATTATTAGAAAATACGTGTGGCAGGGGGGGCGTGGTTTAGCGAAGTCTGCAGCGGGAGAGAGAATCAGGAGACGAGCGGTAAGTGAGTGGTTTGGGCAAAAATTATCATCACCTGTTTCTCGTTCTAGTAATTGGCGTGGAGAGAGTATAAAACGCCGGGAGAAACGGATGCAAGGGAGAGAGAGACGGACTGCTGACCCGAACCGGAAGGAGTGAACCGGAAGTTTGACAGAGCGTGTCAGAATAAGAGTCACCGTTTGGGTGTTTGTGATTTTCTTTGTTCTTTGTTTAGTTTTGGTTAAATAAATACGTCAGCAGTCCAGCCGACCCCTTTGTCCTCTTCCTTGCCACACGAACTTACTACAATACGGAATTAGCTTCCACTGTTATGCTGATGATAGTCAGCTATATATCTCAACGAGACCAGATGAAACTTCTCAATTATCTAAGCTAACAGAGTGTGTTAAAAATGTAAAAGATTGGATGACAAATAATTTTCTTCAATTAAATTCAGATAAGGCAGAGATATTAATTATTGGACCAAAAAACACTACACAGAATCTTGTAGATTACAATCTGCAACTAGACGGATGTACTGTAACTTCCTCTACAGTCAGACATCTGGGTGTCATATTAGACAGCAATTTGTCTTTTGAAAATCATATTTCCAATGTTACAAAATCTGCACTCTTCCATCTTAGAAACATTGCCAAGCTACGAAACATGTTATCTGTTTCTGATGCAGAAAAGCTAGTTCATGCATTTATAACCTCTAGACTGGACTACTGTAACGCACTTCTAGGTGGTTGTCCTGCTTCGTCAATAAACAAGCTACAGGTAGTCCAAAATGCAGCAGCTACAGTCCTTACCAGGTCAAGAAAATATGATCATATTACCCCAATTTTACAGTCTCTGCACTGGCTACCTATTAAGTTCCGTATCAGTTACAAATTATCATTACTTACCTATAAGGCCCTAAATGGTTTAGCTCCTGCGTACCTAACTAGCCTTCTTACCAGGCTACAACCCATCACGCACCCTAAGGTCATATGAAGTTATTTTTGATTCAAAACAACTGAACACCTGTGACAGTGCGATAGTGAGTTGCACACTTGTAGAATATTTTCTCAGAAATGTCTTGTATATTTTTCTAACACAAACACAAAGTACATAACTACATCTGCTTGAATCTGCAGCGTTGAATCTCAAACACCGTCTTTCGCTTTCAAGTGACAAGTTTCGCGCTCTCCCTTTTCCACCGAGATATTTGGTTCAAAAGTGATTTGTGCATCTGTAGAGGTAGTGGGCGGGACTGTTTAGAGATTAATGAATTTCAGCCAATCAGAAGAGCTACTTTGGCTCGTTGCTGAGCATAGACTCATGGTGTCATATTAACATTGTTTTTCATGTCAAATAGTTTATCCATAATGTTAGACCATTGCTATAAAATAATAGTTTTGTTCTTAATATAGAAAAGGCACTTTTGATTTTGTTGTAAAAAAAATAAAAAATAAAAATGCTAAATGATGCTTGGTTTATTTGGGCTGTGATAAATATTTCTCTGGTAATCCATCATCTGTGCTCTTGCTGTTGTGAAACATGTGTCCATCTTGGAGGCTGAGGAGAAATTACTGCGAGGACCTGTCATTGACGCAAGCTACTGTAAGGATCCTATAAAGGACAAAATGTTGAAACATGACATCCTGCCATAATATATAAATAACCATTGTTTATACCACTATGCAACTTTTGCTTTTTTTATTTATTTTTATCAGAGAGTTGTATCACTTTGACAGCAGGATAAAGAAACAATTAAAGAAGAGTGGCAAGCCATTGGAGAGTCATCTACAGGAGTCATGCTGTTAAGAAATGACCAAGTCATGGTGTTAATAAATAATTTTTTTTTGAACAACAATGTTGTCTCTTTCTTTGAAATGACCCTTGGAACTTTAGAAAAGGGTTAAATTGTGTTTGTCTTCATAAAATGCTATGTAGGGCATGTTTTGTTGCTGTATGACGAGCAATTGTGAATTGTACAGCAAATATTTCATTTAGGATCCATATGATTACACAGTACTGTATGTCTAATGGCCTGAATATGGTTAATATCTAAATATAACTTAATATAAATTCACAAGATCATATATCAGTCAGTCTCCTGTATATAAAAACAGTTTATAAATAAATATAAATAATACATTTTACAGTAGGTCATAGGTCTGCAGCCTCACCCTACTGGACGCATGAGGACCAACAGGGGCGTAAAACTGTTTCCCAAGCCTCCACCTACTCAGCAATGAGCCAAAGTAGCTCTTCTGATTGGCTAAAATTCATTAATCTCTAAACAGTCCCGCCCACTAACTCTACAGATGCACAAATCACTTTTGAACCAAATATCTCGGTGCAAAAGGGAGCGTGCGAAACTTGTCACTTGAAAGCAAAAGACGGTGTTTGAGATTCATCGCTGCAGATTCAAGCAGATGTAGTTATGTACTTTGTGTTTGTGTTAGAAAAATATACAAGACATTTCTGAGAAAATATTCTACAAGTGTGCAACTCTCATTTGATGAATTCACGTATTGATTTGCGGATGTTCAACATTTCTCCACGACTTCACATTTCTTGATGCGGGTGTGTAAATGCGTTTTGCACCACATTCACTGCAGCGATTGTTTCAAAAATGTGAGCGTACGAGTTTCTAAATGTGTGATTTGTAGAATAGGATTTGTGCACCTGCAATGAAGAATTTGAGAAGGTGTAACTGTTGTGTTGTGTTTGTGGGAGAGGAAAAAAAGTCTACAGGTTTGCAACTCTTAAAACACTTCTCTCTGTGACTTCAAATTTACTGATACACATGTGTGGCTTTTCTTTACAACTACAAATCGCACTGTCACAGGTGTTCAGTTGTTTTGAATCAAAAATAACTTCATAAGGTCACAAAACGCTGTACTTTTGGTAGTTCCTAGGATAGCAAAGTCCACTAAAGCAGGTAGAGCTTTTTCACATTTGGCTCCCAAACTCTGGAATAGCCTTCCTGAAAATGTTCAGGGTTCAGACACACTCTCTCTGTTTAAATCTAGATTAAAAACGCATCTCTTTCGCCAAGCATTCGAATAATGTATCTTAAATTGTGAGTGTAGTTGCATCTGATCAAATGTGCATTTTTATTCATTAGCTTGGGTTAAACTAATTTTAGTTTGTTGGATCAGCAGCTGGATCCAGAACACCTGAGAAGAGATGATGCTGACCCTCAGAGGACCTCAGATGATGCTAACCCTGAATCAACAACAGAACTAATTATTAATATTAGTAATGTTCATCGTCTAGCTGACTACATCTTGTATTAATTTTTTCTAAAAATCCTGTCAAACGTGCACAAACTGACAGTCACCATCATAAGCTACTACTAAATATTGTAGAAACATAATTTTCTGTAAAGTTGCTTTGTAACAATTCGTATTGTAAAAAGCGCTATACAAATAAACTTGAATTGAATTGAATGTTCAGGCCCTCAAAAATGCGATTCATTATGGAGCAGAAGAAGAAGAAGAAGAAGAAGAAGAAGAAGAAACGGAGCAATTCCAATAGGGTCCTCGCAGTGCTCGGGCCCTTATAATAATAAATATAGCTGCAAGCAGCGATGGCGGGCTCAAGCCACCAGTGCAAACGCCACCCCGGTGGCATCAGGTAAACTGTGCCCAGCGACAATATGCATTCACAATAGCCCACTGGCAGTCAGGTTTTAAGGGATACGGCAGTTAAAGGGTTAATCAGAATCATCTAGACTTTGAAATCACATTCACAAAACAATATATATAACTTTAGTAACACTTTACAATACTATTTCATTTATAAACATTAACTATGTTAACATGCATTCATTCATGTCAGTTAATATTCCAAACTTAAATATTAAAACATAATTTTTTCCAAACCATATCAATCTTAATAACTACTATTATTTTTTATTTAATCCTTTATGAGTGTCCCCATGAGAAATATCAAAAACAAATGCAAGAAATTGCAAAGTTAAGACTTGACCAGTTTGGGCACCTTGTTGCAGTTTGGGAAAATGTTGGCACTGGAGATTAAATGCTCCCTGATAGTTTCACACCTAATTCTTCACTTTAGTTCTTAACCCTTTTGCAGTTAACATGTTTCTGTTCTTCTCCACCTGTTTTATTTTTAATTTTTTTTACCCTTCTGATCCAGTAAGCATTTTGCTGTCCAGTGGTAATGTCTTAACTTTGCAATTACTGTACTGCTCTAATTTTGAATATTTCTCATGGAGATCTAATAATTTTGGATTTTTCAGTCTGAGTTAAACCTCTTTTTTTGGCTCATTTTATCAGTAAAGGAAAACATGCCTAATAATTCTTCACACCTTATTATAAGGAGTTTTTTTTCTCTTCCAGCCTCCGTGGTCAACTATGCATATATTACACTCTTTGCTTTCTCTAGTGCAGCTCAACCAAAGTCTCATCTCATTCGTTAATAATTCACAAATCCCAGAGAATATTTGTTGTAGTGCAACATTACAGACTAACTAAAGTTGAAAAAGTGAAAAAGCATACTGTAATAGCGCTTCTTTAATAGGCATTATTATTAAGCAGTTCATAAATACAGCTATAAATGTTTTGTTCTTGAACATAACCTATAAAGTTCAATAATTGTATTTTCACACTTTAAGTATAATAAATTACAAACACCACCCCAGTGGCATCAGTAAAACTGTTCCCAGCAGGCACATACAAAGTAGCCCTCTAGTACAGGGGTGTCCAACTCCGTTAATGGCGATTGACTGTCCTGCAAAATTTAGCTCCAACCCTAATCAAACACACCTGAAGCCATTAATTGAGGTCTGCGGGATCACTTGAAAATTAAAGGTAGGTGTGACTGATTAGAGTTGGAGCTGAACTTTGCAGGACAGTCAATCACCAGGAACAGGATTGTGCACATCTGTTCAGTTTGGAATTAAAAGATACAGCAATGAAAGGGTTAATCCGAACCATCAAGAGACACACACACACACACACACACACACAACACACACAATACAATATATAAAACCTAACACTTTCAATAAGGTTTCAGTCATTAACATTTATTGTATTATTTTACATGAACAATAATCTTATTTATTTTTATTATTTTTTTCATGATGTATAACCATTTTTAACCCTTGTGGATTGTTCAAATTCACTACCCTTTCGAGTTGTTCGGGATGAAAACATCCACTCAATAAACTGCTGTAAAAATGTATCAGATTCATATTTTTTTTTTTTTGCATAAATCTGTTAATCAACCTCAGTCCTGATCAAAACTACCAAATGTTTTTAAAAAATCCAAGATTTTTACTCTTTAATTGCCAAGTTCATAAATGATGTCATTTGGGGGAAAAACACACAAAATGTTTTCAATATACAAGTAATTGTGGCTGGAATTTTTTTTTTTTTTTTGCTTTTTATAACAGGCATGTCAAAGATTAGTAGCAACATTAGCTTTGATGCATTTTTAGTTTTTGTGGAGCATTAGATTAAATTTTTTTCTCCCTAACTTGTTGTTGGTGGCTGTTTTTGCCCCATTGACTTTCATTATAATGACATTTTTTGATTGCAAAGCCATGACACTATGTAATCATGCATTCTTGATTGTTTGTGGTTTTCCCTTTTGGGAAGAGGTAAAATTTGTTAATTGATCACTAGGTGGGACCATTAACCCTTTAGATAGGCCTGTGCAAAAAAAGGCTTAGTTTCTGGCTAGTATATGGAGTTATATGGAGTATAACAGCAAATTATAGTGTTTGTGTGTGTGTGAGATTCTTGATTGTAGGTGGTTTTCCCTGTTGGGAAGAGGTAACATTTGTTATTTTTACAGTTGATCACTAGGTGGGACCATTAACCATTTAGATAGACCTGTGCAAAAAAAGCTTAGTTTCTGACTTGTGTTTGAAGCTATATGGAGCATAATAGCATATTATATTGAGTGTGTATGTGTGTGTGTGTGAGAAAGAGAGAGAGATTGTGTGTGAGAGAGACCTTTGCGCACTTACCTTAATGTATTTCAGAAAATCACAATGTACACCTCAGCTCTCAGAACTACATGGAGTAAACAAAAGTGTATTTATGCACCTGCTGCCTTTTAATGGTGGTGAATGTATTCGGTTGTTAAGTGATGACGTAAGAAGCGCTGTTTCCGGGTCCAGGCCTCAACTCACTTCACTTGAGAATATGACTTCAGCAGCCATTTATGAGCACTGTTTATTCATATTGATAATTTCAGTTAAACGCTTTCAAACTTACAATATACACTACAGTCTCCGTGCTCCCAGCATCTCAAACACAAATAATTTTTATATATATTTTTTATATTAATATTTTCATTGTCTGGCTATCTTGTATCTCGGTATGGAGTTAAAGGTTAATATTATAACTTTTTCGCTAGTATTCTATAACATTGTGAGTTAATATTAGCACCTTTTGTTGTTTTCTTGTGGTAACTGATAGAGCATTTGGACACGGAAGCGCTGCTACGTGACGTCAGACTTAACAAGCGAATAGACAAAACAAAAGCATGCATGCATGTCACAGGGTGTCAGAGGTCAGTATCAAATGAGTTTAAAATTATTATTTGCAACTGTAAAAAATAACAAATGTTACATCTTCCCAACAGGGAAAACCACCAAGAATCAAGAATCTCACACACACACACAAACACTATAATTTGCTGTTATACTCCATACAACTCCATATACAAGCCAGAAACCAAGCCTTTTTTTGCACACGCCTATCTAAAGGGTTAATGGTCCCACCTAGTGTAAAAAAATATATTTTTTTTACCTCTTCCCAAAAGGGAAAACCACAAACAACCAAGAATGCATGATTATATGGTGTCATGGCTTTGCAATCAAAAAAATGTCGTTAAAATGGAAGTCAATGGGGCAAAATCAGCCACCAACAACAAATTAGGGAGAACAAATGTAAATCTAATGCTGCACAAAAACGAACAATGCATCAAAGCCAATCTTGTTACTAATCTTTGACATGCCCAAGACTGTGATAAAAGGTAAAAAAAATATCCAGTCCACAATCACTTTTTATATTGAAAATATGTAATTTTGTGTGTGTTTTTCCCAAATCAGTGACATCATTTATGAACTTGGTAATTAAAAAGTTAAAATCTTGGAATTTTTAAAAAAAATTGGGTAGTTTTGATCAGGCCTGAGGTTGATTAATAGATTTATGCAAAAAAAAAAATGTGAAAAAAAAAAAAAAAAATCTGATACATTTTTACAGCAGTTTAATTTAGTGGATGTTTTCACCAGAAAAAAAAAAAAAACACTTTATTATAAATGTTATAAATGTTGTTATTTGTTTGTTGTTGTTGCTAATTGTGCTGTTTTCATTACAGCTTAAGAAATCTCTTAGGCCTTATTCTTTTCTGACAGTTTCAGGAATAAAAAAAAAATAAAAATAAAAATATTTGTGCTGCAAATAATAATGCTGTACGATTAAAACTGAGAGTGTAATTTAAGTTCTTTTCGGGGTTATCAGGTGAAAATGACTCAAAACGCATATATGCGTTAATCGACTCGAAAGGGTTAAAGAGATGTTTAATTCTCGCTGTCTGTCTGCCACTCAGCTCAGCCCATCCCTGACTCACACTCAAACACACACTCAGGCCCCGTCCACATGGAGACACGTTTCTGTGAATATGCACAAATTTTTTATCGGATAGGCGTTTCGTCCACACGGATCCGGTGTTTTCATAAGGTGAAACCGCAATTTTTTTGAAACCGTGTCCCAGAGTGGATAAATTTGAAAACGCCATCTCTGCTTTTTCGTCTGGACGGCTAATCCGTATATTTTCTGAAACGATGACGTCATCAGCCCACATCTCCCCCCTAGTCAGACACCTCTACGTCACGTTACAGCAACAAAAACATGAACAAACACTGAACGATTGTCTTTTTATTAACTAACATTAACACTGATTAATAAATGTATTGTTCCATGTTCGTTTGTGTACCACGCGCAAGTCTTCTCTGTTTTTAGTGTATCTCTGTGCCAGAATTACAGTGCCACATACTGGTCTGGCATGTATACTACATCATTATGCGGTTTCGTGTGGATGCGGATATTTCTTGAGATGGGGAAAAAAAAGATCGGATTGGGGTAAGCTCCGTCTCCGTGTGGACGGGGCCTCAGTCAGCACACATACATTCCTCAAACAAAGGGACAGAGTGAGTTGAGATGTCTGACAGTTTTTTTAATTTTATTTTAATCATACATTGTTGCAAAGTCATGAAACTATGCATATTTCCTCAGAATGATTTGATCGCTGTATGAAAAATGCTTTTAAGTGTTTGGAAGCTGCAATTAAAAAATACAAGACAATTAATGATTCCATTTTTACTGTCATTTCAAAAAATCACCACGACAAAATCCCCGAAATCCGTTCGCAATTTAAGTTCCTCAATGTTTTTGCAACATGTAGACAAAGTTTGGTGAGTATAGTGAACTTTTCCTCTGAGGAGTATGCATTAAATCACAGCTCAATTTTTTCAAAAATCCATATTCAAATCAAAATAGCCGACTTCCTGTTGGTCGTAGCTGACGACTGTGAATTAGAAAGTTGTACATCTTGATAAGTACAATATACTAACACCCCCACTTTTGACAAAAGGTGGCGCTATAGAGTGCCTCTTCGACGCCCTTTTAAAAACTTTTTCTGAGTTTAAAGTAAAAATTACTTCCATTTCAGTCTCTTTCAATATAAGTGTTTACATAAATGTTAATTAAAGCTTAGTTAAAATATTTTAATACATTATAAAAATAAATTTTTTAATTACAGTTTATTTTAAGATTAGTTTATGTACTGTGAAATAATATAAACAATAATATTTTTAATGATAGGAATAACTAACATAAAAAAAGATGAATAAATGATCTGGAAAATAGATTGTTCATTGTTAGTTCATGTTAGTTAATGCATTAACTAATGTAAACCAAAGAGAGCTTATTATAAATTGTTGCAAAACACTTTTCATGCTCTATAATCATTTTAAAAAATACTTTTATCATCTATAAACATTTCTGAAATTATTATATAAAACTATATTACCAGTAAATTCATTAGCTTTTTTAAATACGTATTATTTTTCTTTGAAATATTTTTTTAAAATGATTTAAATGCTGTATACACGTTTCTAAGACATTTATTTAAAAGTAATGCTATAGCTCCATCTGGTGGTGGCCATGCCCATGATTGGTATTACACACTGCACGTTTGGTGTTGCTATCTGAACCAGTCCGAATGAAGCGTTCCTAAATGGAGAGAACAGGACAGATTGTGCATATGCCTATGCAAGGCCAGGTTCACAAGCTCTATCTGTAATGCATATTTTTTTCAGAGCCCATGTTAATGGACTAGCGCATGAGCATAGAGAGAATTGTGAGTGCACAGGACACAGTTTGTGCAGAGGAAACGAGTTTTAAGTGCGCGCACGCTCTCCGAGCGAAAGCTTGCGCATTATTTTAATGCGTTTTTGTGTTACAATCAGTGCTTTAAGTGGGCCCAGTGGGCCCAGAACGTGCTTTTAGCATACCGGTACGCTCATTTGGTCATTTGTTTTAATAGAGATTTTAATCTTTTACCTGCACTGCCGATTTTCAGAGCGCCTTTCACAATGCAAGCTTCCTAATTCATCCCACCGAGAGCAGAAACTACATTACCCATTCACCCTTAAATTATACAAGTGAATAGCGCATGTGTCGCTTTTCCCACTGTTAGTGTCAACAACTCAACGTGGCCGGAGAAGGTGTGTGAAAGTCTTTATGAGTATACACTTGGTACTGTTAATAATCAAATACAGTTAACAGCACTTAATATGTTCTCTTGGCTTCAGACTCTGAATACCGAAAGAACAAGATCATAAGAAGATGCTTCGCTGACTGACACCTCAGCAAGTTTGAATGATATCACTGCAGGTCAGACTCAAACTAATGAAGTAATGCAGCTCTTTCAGGTAGGGTGACCAGACGTCCCGAAAAATTTGGGACAGTCCCGAAATCTAAACTCTTGTCCCGACTCCCGAATCTGGCCCTAATTGTCCTGAAAATTATACTAAAGCAAAATCTTGAGTATTTATTGTCTGATAAACATTAAAAACTGTCTGCGGAGGTTGAGTCGTCCTGCAGCCGCTGCTCATTGGCTGCAGCATCTTTTTTCAAAGTTCTAAAAAAATACCGTAGGCGGCTGGGCACAAATTTAGATATTCATTTATCTAATTAATCTATAGCCTATGCACAAAGACAATATGATCTTTTTGTCCCCTTTTTGTTTTAAAGCTTGATGAAGAGAGCGCAAGTTGCTGCAGCTGCGAGGAGGACAGTGATGCACGCGTACAGGAGTGATTGACAGTTTGCGGCACTGTGTACAAAAAATACTCCGCTTTTTTTTCGTTATTTTCGTTTAAGCTTATTAACGTTAGCGTTACAGAAAGGTCTGATTTACGCACTGTTACAACAGTCATTGTTTTTTTTTTTTTTTTTTACAATGACATTTGAGTTCATGATTTTAATGTTGCTGTTTCTTGTGGCAGACTAAAGAGTAATGACAGACGGTTGATCTTTGAATAAAAATGTGTTTAGTTAAGGTTTGAAAGTCATTATCTTTTATTATAGGCTACAAAGTCTAATATCATAAGCCCCCCAATCCCGTCACCCAAGACCACAGCAACCGCCCCCCCGCCCCCCCCCCCCCCCCCCCCCCGTTTATATAAAAAAGGCTATAATAGAGTACCGGCACCTCTTTTGGGCCACTTAAAGCACTGGTTACAATAACGTGCTCTCGCTGCTGCGTCTGCACCACATACACATACTGTATTCACTCTGCAAACAGTGAACCTGTATAATGAATAACAAATCTATTTCAACATCTGAAGCATCGCTACAATGAGCTCTATGACCAATGCAATTCAGCACTTCTGAATATGAATGAGCTTTTCACTTCCAGCCTTCGAGGACAATTATATATATCACTCATAAATCATGAAATACTAAATCTGTAGTATTTATTAAGATTGATGTGATTTGAAATTGGTAAAATGTGCTTGGAAAAAAAATGTCATCAAAATATCAACATGCCGTATTATTTTGCACTCGAATTTATTGATCTATAAGCATTTGTCAAATATTTTTCCTGCATTACAGCTTAGTCTTTATCTGTGACTGTGAGCTGAACTGTTTTACTGTTAAATCATCAAGATTGTGTAAACTCAGGTAAATGTCATGTCACAGAATGTCTGTCATAGGTCAGTATCAAATAAGTTTACAATTATTATCAGAATAAAAAATATATACAAGTCAACGTGTATGTATTTTTAAAAACTTTTTTAAAATTTTGAAATGAACATAATTCTTAACCTTATTATACAAAATCATGTTGTCTGAGCCCTACAAATTGTACTAGGTTTTTTTTTTCGTCCCTAAAACTGACAGAAAATGATAAGGCCTAAGAGATTTCTTAAGCTGTAATGATGAAAAAAATCAACAACATACAATTTCTGTTTTTATTCCGGTGATTAAAGAGATGTTAACTCTCTCTCTCTCTCTTTCTCTCTCTCTCTGTCTGTCTCTCTGTTAAGTTCCTCAATGTTTTTGCATCATGTACACAAAGTTTGGTGTGTATAGTTGACTTCCCCTGTGAGGAGTATGCATTAATTCACAGCAGAATTTGCCCAAAAATACATTTTCAAATCAAAATAGCTGACTTCCTGTTGGTCGTAGCTTATGACTGTGAATGAGAAAGTTGTCCGTCTTGATAAGAACAATTTATGTACCAAGTTTGGTGTCTGTAGCTAAAACTAACCCCCCACTTCTGACAAAAACTGGCGCTAGAGAGTGCCTCCACGCCCTTTTAAAAACTTTTGCCATTGTCTAGCTGTCACTAATACTGATATGTGTTCTGAGTTTAATGTAAATCTGAGCTTGTTGTCTGCCTCAAAATCACCATGACAGAATATTCAAGTTTTGGAATGTTGCTATGGCAACACTATATTAGATATCAATATTACCACAACAGATTTACATCGGCTGTGTTTTGTCATTATTCTGATGAAGTTTGAAGCAAATCAAGTAAAAATAAGACGCAGAATTAAAACCATTTTGACAATGAAACACTTCCTGCTGTCAGTTGGTGGCGCTGAAACTTTGACACCTTATAGTTACATATATGTGAGCAACATATTACAATGAACAAACCAATGAAGTTTGATGAAACTCAGGAAATGTATGTGGATGTTATTAGGCACTTTGTAACACCAATGAGCGGATGGTATTCAACCATCTCTTCCATATTAATGAATCCTGACTCTTTAACACATTCTACACTCAAAGACCAGAAAGTGAGTTAAAGAAAAAAACAAGTACCTTCGTTTTACAACCCTCTTACAACTTAACTCACCACCCTGGGCGCTGCCATGACGGCAACGTCCTGGCGTGGATGAGAGTTATAACGCCTTGGAGACTATCCAGAGATACAATATCGATCTTCAAAGGGAAGACAAACACCCGCCCTTTTTACTCGCAGCGATCACACATTCCAGTGAAACAGACGCACACACATTCACAAGACGCACATACATTCACAAACAGGCACAAGCATTTTTGCTAGCCCATGGACCTTTTTTTTCTATAAAACTACCTCTAAATGTATTTTAATGTCTCCCTTTTTGTGCTCAAAGGTATGTATGCGGCATAGTGGAATATACAAATGTTACTGTGTGTTTAATGCAAACTTTATATGCATTTAGTTAAGAATAACTCTGTATCTCTGTATACTTGATTGGTAAAATCATAGTTCTTGGTGTCTGTATAATCGTAAAAATACGACTGTAACGAATCTTGATAGCAAATTACAAAAAGATGCATTGTTTCAGAGGAACGATCTTGCTTAAGAAAAATGTTTAATTTTGTCATCGCCATAAATTAGACCAGTGGGCGGAGATCAGCAAACAAAGAAGATTTTTTCCGCCTCAGTTTGTTTACACTTCATTGGCTCATACTGAAAAATAGGTGTAAACATAAGTTTACGTAAAACCTCAGGGAAACCTGTTTTCTGGGCATTCCGCCAGAGAGAAAAGAGGGTTCCCAGCTTTGCAACTGGACTTCAAGAAGTTCTTCGTTTATTCTTCTTTACTTTTTGTTTCATTTTAGTTTTTCTTTATTGTCTTCGGATATTTGACTTCGTTCAATTGTCTTCACGAGCCAAACGAACTTAAGTCTAATCATCTTTTGGCAAAGTTTACCTTCGCGTTAACCATCGAGCTCACGCATCATCTGTTCTTGAAAGAACCATGCTGAAGCCGCACGGACGGACAATTTGAACGCAACTACACACAATAGCCAGATCAAAGCAAGTACTTTCTTATATCGCAACTAAAATTTCTGTTTAAGGTTGTCTATGCTATTCCATGTTTGTGGAATTATTCAATGACTTGGGGTCTCTTGCAAAGTTAACTGTTTGAAATTGTCACGCTGAGATTGGTTTTCACTTTATCTCCCTCTCTCTTTATCTCTCTCTCTCATTTATCTCATTACTATTCTTGTTCGTTTACCTTGTTTAAATTATATTTTCATTTTGCTATATACTCATATTTACTTCGTGTGAATTGTAGTTATGTACTCTTTAGTCTGTTTTTATTAAATCATATAATTTGCTTGAATTGAATTGTTTTATTGCTCATTGAGATCGAAGTCCCTGAATCGTGTGATCTACGCTACGAGCTTTGTTTTATATAAATTAATTTCAGTAATCTTAGTAGTACAGACACAGAAAATATTGTTTTTTCCTGATCAGAAGATTAATATTTCTTGGAGTTTGTAAGAAGGGTATTTTTATTGAATTTTGATAAGGAAGTCTAGCTTCCAGTTCGCTGGACGAACAGATTGTCTAGAGTATCTTAAATTAATTCGAGTAAAGGTTACCTTTAAGTTATTAAATATTCCCTCTTTGGGTAATTTAATATTTGTAAGCAATAAGCACGTTATATTCATAGACTCATGAATATTCACTTCATTTGAGTTAATTATTCCCCAGAAAGTGATTGTTGCTACAACTTCCTGTTTCTAATTTTTTGACCTAAATTCAACGCCTCGCCACGGGCAAACCATTTGAGATATCAAAAATCCCCTCGTAATTTTTCATCCTCAATGTCTTGAGATCATGTTCACTGAGTTTCGTGGCGAACGGGTGAAAAACTTCAGAGGAGTATTTCAAATTCCAGAGCATGCTTTTTTAAACAGCCCTGAATAGCTGACTTCCTGTTGGGCGGAGCCTATGACATAGAGCGTGAAATTTGTTCGGCTCAATGAGATCTATAAGTGTACTGAGTTTCATATAAATACATGAAAGTTTGTGTGAGCTATGGTTCAGGATTTTCTGACGGTGTTCCAGGAGGCGCTGTAGAGCCCCTGTGCCACGCCCGGGTCCCAGTCTCTGAAAGGCGTCCTGATGGCCGCAGGTTCAAATGTGTAGGCCAATTTTCTTTGTTTTTGAGTATGTTAAGGCCAAAACCCCCCGGAAGGTTGAAAAAATAATAATAATAATAATAATACTTAGGGGAACAATAGGGCTCTTCGCCCCTTCAGGCTTGAGCCCTAATTAAAGCTGCAAGCAGCGATGAATGGGCCCTCGCACCCGGACCACAAAAAAAAAAAAAAAAACATTAATGTCAAAAGATTTCTAGGAGTACTTTGTCACAGCGTAAAATATGCCACTTCCTGTTGCCAGCAGGTGGCGCTATGACTATAACTGAATATGGGCATGTAGATCTGTTAAGGGCAGAAGTCTTATCTAACATGTGAAGGTTGGTGAGGATTGGACATTGTATGTCTGAGTTACAGCAACTTCCTTTTTCATGGCGAAACATCGAAATTTGTCAGGCCGCCATGGACACCCCCTTTAACAAACCTCAAGATCCTCGCAATTTAACTTCGCAAAGGCCTTTAGATTACACTGACCAAGTTTGGTGTTGATCTGAATAAATCTCTAGGAGGAGTTTGTTAAAGTACAACCCATGAAAATAGCAAAAACAACACCAATTTTGCAGAGAAAATTCTAAATAACTGACTTCCTGTTGGGATTCGGATTTTGTACCAAGAGACTTATTCATGTATTACATGTGTGTACCATTTTTTTTACATGTACGTGAAACAAAGCTCGAGGCGCACTCTGTTGAAAGTGTAGACGCACTCCGATGAAAGGGTATAGGTGGCGCTATCGAGACATTTTTGCCACACCCGATGGAATATTGGCCTTCAGATCTGTTCAGGCCAGGACCCTTATCACACATATGAAGTTTGGGCAAGATCGGACATTTTATGCCTGAGTTATAACATCTTTTATTCCCATGGCGAGACATCGAACTTCGTCACGGCGCCATGGACACGCCTTTTAACAAAAACTCAAGATCTTCACAACTGAACTTTGCACAGGCCTTTATATTAGACTGACTACCAATTTAGCAGAGAAAATTCTAAATAACTGACTTCCTGTTGGGATTCGGATTTCGTACCAAGAGACTTTTTCATAGGTATTGGTGTGTTATGTGTGTACCGATTTTCGTACATGTACATGAAACATAGCTCGAGGCACACTCTGTTGAAAGTGTATAGGTGGCGCTATCGAGCCATTTTGCCACACTCAATGGAATATTGGCCTTCAGATCTGTTCAGGCCAGGACTCTTATCACACATGTGAAGTTTGGGGAAGATCGGACATTTTATGCCAGAGTTATAACATCTTTTATTCCCATGGTGAGACATCGAACTTCATCACGGTGCCATGGACATGCCTTTTAATGAAAACTTAAGATCCTCACAACTGAACTTCGCACAGGCCTTTAGATTAGACTGACCACAAAAAAGTAGTAGTTCGTCACAGTGTAAAATATGTCACTTTCTGTTGCCAATAGGTGGCGCTGTGACTATAACTGAATGTGGGAATGTCAATCTGTTCAGGTTCGGAGTCTTATCAAACATCTGAAGTTAGGGGAAGATTGGACATTGTATGTCTGAGTTATAGCAATTTTATTTTTCATGGCGAATCATCGAAATTCGCCAGGCCTCCACGGACACGCCCTTCGACGAAAACTCAAGATCTTCGCAATTTAACATCGCAAAGGCCTTTAGATTAGGCATACCAAATTTGGTGTTGATCTGAATAAATCTCTAGGAGGAGTTCGTTTAAATACAACGCATGGAAATGACAAAAATTACACAAAATTTGCTCATAATATTAAAAATAACCGAATTCCTGTTGGGTTTAGAATTTTGCTCCAAGAGTCTTTTTTTGTAGGTATTGGTGTGTTACATGTGTGTGCCAATTTTCGTGCATGTACGTGAGACATAGCTGGAAGGCAGTTGATTTTCTTAGTATAGGTGGCACTGTCGAGCCATTTCGGCACACCCTCTTCTGAATCCTATATTAGACAAAAATTTTCACCAGGTTTGACGCGTGTGCAAAGTTTCATGACTTTTTGAGCATGTTTAAGCCCTCAAAAATGCGATTTATTTTGGAGAAGAAGAAGAACCGGAATAATAATAATAAACAGAGCAGATACAATAGGGTCCTCACACCATCGGTGCTCGGGCCCTAATAAACGGAGCAATTCCAATAGGGTTTTAATTTTAACATTTTATGGATTCCCCCAATCTCCCGCACGACCAAATTCTGTATTTGAAACTTATTTATTTATTTATTTAAAATGGATTCATTATTATTTAAACAAGTTTTAATTAATACAAGGGAACTTGTGGAAATAATTTTCGGCATGTCATAAGCTCTGTATATAGGAATAAAATGTGTCAAAAAAGGCCAGATAACTAATAAATACGTTTGAACTGCTGAAATAAATAAGCAAATTATGAAAAGTTTCAAGCCTTTCATAATTTGTGACATAAATATGACTATAGTGCCAAAATATGTTAGAACTAGGCCTAGCCTAAAACACTCAACAATAACCCACCTCAACCCCTCAATCGTTTTCTTTTTTTTATGGCATAATGCACACATCCTTAAATGTAATCTATATATATATATTTTTATCCTATTATTCTTGATTTCTTATTCTTGAAAGATATTTAGATCAATTATTATTTATTTATTTTTATGGTGCGAGTCGGAGAAAACTGCGACGTGAATAAAGTCTCATGAACCTGCAGCCTTGTACACATCGATATGTATGCTTGTACAGTGGACCAACGGCCAAGGTTGTTCAAAATCTTTCATTAGCCTATAGATTGAAATGAAAGTGCTTAATAACAACATATGGAAATTGTGTGGTTTTAATGGTTTCATAATGAATGTTTAATAACCATAACATGCAGTAAGAGCCTTTGTGTAAATTACTTTTTTTAAGCATTAGGCTGCAGCCTATATGTCTATTTCACACGTTGAATTTCACTTTCTAAAAATACATTTAAAATTAATTTTCTTATGATTTTTAAGATTCTTATGATGTTATATTATAAAGTTATTTTTGTTGAATTTTGTTATTTGATCTCGGTTTACAAAACAAAATATAACTGCAACCAGTTGTACCACCTGGCAGTAGTTTTGTGAAAGTCTTTAACATCTGACTGACTTGCAGTTAACGCCGTGCCCTGCAGCATTTAGATTGGTTTCCTACAGTATATCAAATAGTTGACAAATAGACTCAAAGCACAACAGGGACAGAGGTTTATCACAGCTGTCTGGTTCAGTTTCGGCTAAGGAGACGAGTGCATTTTTTTCTTGGAGAATTAAGACTGCTGGGGATCATGGCCTCAATAGCAGTAACTTGATCTTCTCTTTATGTGTGGGTCCTGGCACTGGTCACTGTATACAGAGCAACATTTAAAACAGACACATGTCATTAACCCTGTGGGAAACCCTAAACTGTTGACAGAGGGAATCCCCAAGGCAGGGTTACGCTATGTGTAGTAGTGGCAACAAATGCGTCACTCACAAAATGGACAAGGAAGTCTGTAGTTGGAGAATGGTCAACAGCGCTGTAAGACTGTCAAATAAATGTTTTGGAGTAGTTCTCTGGGTGCTGAGACTTTTGGCCCAGAAGGGCAAACGTTTTTGTTAGAAAGAGAAATACGACATGTGGTTTTGTTCATAATTGGCAAGGGATCTTTTGTTCTCTTCCCCTACAATTGGGATGGACACTCTGGATATGGGGCAGACCAGCGCCATATCTAGAGTGGGGTGCTTTTTCGCTTGTATAGTCCAGAGCCCTGCTGTACACATTGCCACTGAGGGAATAGATACAGCCCCTCCTGTACAGGGTGCTGGTCCATCACCATCATCTCTGCTCCATCTCACGCAAGGTCGTGAGTGCAAGCTTTTCGAAGAATACTCCTTTGACGGGGTCCATGGTGTTCGGCACATATGTATTGTGTAAGTGATTGTAAGTGCTCAAAGTCCCCCACTCACTTGCATATGGGCAAAAATGTAACTTTCAGCATAATGGATGCACTGACAGCGCGAAAATTTTTGCGCTGTCAGTGCATCCATTATGCTGAAAATTTGAAGTTGGGTGGTATTGCATCTGAACGTAGTATATTCCCTGATGGCATTTATAGGCTACATCACTTGTCCCTTTCTCCTCTCCACCTGTAGTTGTGTGGTGAGCGCACTGGCGCTGTTGTACTGTGGCTGCATTCGCATCATCCAAATGGGCGCTGAACACTGGTGGTTGAGGATTAATATCCCCTCATGTGATGGTAAAGCGCTTTACGTATACAATAAATTCGTTAGCCTATATGATTGCCCCATTTATCTAGGTGATGTCTATTTGAAGTCTGCAAGATTATACTTTTTTTTTTTTACAGTATTTCCACATTTGCAATACGTCTATAGGACATTTCCTCTCAGATGTCAAGTGGACATTTTTTTTAGATGTATTTAAGATGTTTGTAAACAGCAGATGCTTTCCAGATCAATAGATAGTATTTTAAAAAGAATACATGTGACCTTACACGTTCTATTCTCTATCACTATATATTTTCAAATGTATAAACTAACTTAACAAGTTTCACTTGTGCCTTCACTGATAGATAGAGCAAGATAATTTATTTTATTTTTCCTCTTTCATGTTTCATATGATGTTTAAATTTGTCTCTTAACCTTTAGCAAAACCTTTAACCTTTAATTTTGAATCTTGCTGGGACTCTCACGAGAAGTACATCAAACTTGCTTTGTATTGCAAGGCTCATGATTGGCTGTTCGCCCGTGATGTCACACATTCATGTGCACAGAGCTCCACAAGCTCAGGATCAAAGCCTGAGTTGACAAAGAAAGTTGATGAACAGCATCATGGTACCAACAAAAAAAGCCGAATTGGAGAGGTTTGGTTTAAGCTGCACCACAACAGCTTAAGCAGCAAACTTTCCAGAACACAAAATTTATGTCACTGCCCAAACTTATACTCACACACACACACACACACACACGCACGCACGCATGCACACACGCACGCACACAGATACCACTATACCACTATAATTGGCTGTGTCATAAATACGATGCTCAGGAAGCTACAAGCCAGTGAGTTTGCATAAGGCAGAGAGCATGGATTAAGCTTTAATTTTACCCTTAAACATTGCTCTTTTAGGCTAAAGGAAGTGAACTGTTTACATATATCTTTTAAACATTTTGACAGAGAGAAGCATGAGGGATTCCCACACTAAACACCTTCTTGGTTGTGTAAGAAACGTGTGGCCAGCTTCTTACAGAATAGGAAAACTTGCTAATGTTTCAGTAGGGGGTCATTGAGAAGGAACAGGAAATATTGTTGAATCTTGATATATATATATATATATATATATATATATATATATATATATATATATATATATATATATATATATATATATATATATATATATATATAGTTATATAATGTAATTCACAGTTCTGTACATGCAGAAATCACCAAAGTCTAACACTCAACCTCACATCATTTCAATTCAAACCTGTATGCATTTCTTTCTTTTGTGAAATGCAAAACAAATATTTTTAGCATCTTTTCTGGCCACACATTAGAAGTCAGTAGGGACCAAATGCTTTTAGACCACGGTGTCCAAGTTAAACATTTGTTCTGAAAAATAAATGCACCAGCCTATTGTGGCCAAATTTTATAGGGTAGAAAATGTGTAGTAATAACGTTGACACAAGTCTAGACATCCCCATTAATCTGATGGTGCAAATGGACTGAAAGAACAACAAGAAATTGCACTATAATCTAGGTAATTTCTTTGTACATCCAATTTAGGGTTGCAGACCTGTAATCTGTATTGTGACATATCTAATTTTTTTTGTTTGTTTTTTTGGTTTGGTAAAGTTAAGCAGGGCTCAACAAAAAGGACTGGCCCAATAGTCTGAAGCCAGTGTAAGATAGTGAGAGCTTGAATGCCAAGCATTAGAAGCAATAGTATGCACATGCTGAAAACTAGAATTCTGTTAGACTTAAACCCAACTTTTGATACAGTTGATCATGAAATTATTTTATCTCCTAATTTTTATCAATGCATTGGTTACCTGTGCATCTTAGAATTGCTAAAAAAAATATTCTCTATGGTTTTAAATCTATAAATAATCTGGCACCAAGCTATCTATCTGATCAACTTTATTCATACAATCCTACACAAAATCTGAGGTCTGGTGATCAGGCTTCTCTCTGTCCCCAGATCACGGTTAAAGCATAGGGGGGATAGAGCTTTTGGGGTTGCTGGCCCTAAAATGTGGAACAACCTTCCAGCATATATCAGATTGGCACAGACTTTAAATGTTTTTAAATCATCTCTTAAAACCTATTTATTTTCTTTGGCTTTTAATTTTTTGTGAGTTTATGATATGAATCCATGGGTTGCCATGTGTTCTATGTCTTTTGTTTGTTCATCATTTTGGTCAGCCGTGCTAACTGTTTTTAAATGTGCTATATAAATAAAAGAAACTTGAAACTTGATTATAATTTTGGTTGTTACCCTGTTTGGTAACATGCTTTCCAAGAAACATCTCTTTACAAAACATTTTTGTGAAGTGAACTGATGTAAACCTTTGATGAATTTCTGTGTCCGTCATAGAGGACAGGCGGGGTAAACCATTTCTTTCATGATCGTGAACCAGGTTCTCTGGTATATCTTCAACTTTTGAGAACTTTCCTGAAAGACAAAAAAAAGTTAAGCATGTTTTAAGTCTAAAGGAGATATGCAGGTTGATGTCATACTTAAGTGAAAGTGAAGTGACATTCAGCCAAGTATGGTGACCCATACTCAGAATTTGTGCTCTGCATTTAACCCATCCGAAATGCGCACACACACAGAGCAGTGAACACACACACACACACTGTGAGCACACACCCGGAGCAGTGGGCTGCCATTTTATGCTGCGGCGCCCCCGGGGAGCAGTTGGGGGTTCGATGCCTTGCTCAAGGGCACCTAAGTCATGGTATTGAAGATGGAGAGAGAACTGTACATGCACTCCCCCCACCCACAATTCCGTCCGGCCCGAGACTAGAACTCACAACCCTTCGATTGGGAGTCCAACCCTCTAACCCTCTTAAGAGGGTAGTTCACCCAAAAATGAAAATTTTATGTTTATCTACATACCCCCAGGTCATCCAAGAGGTAGGTGACTTTGTTTCTTCAGTTAGAACACAAACCAATAATTTTAACAGGACCAATTTTAAGTGAACCATTGACACTCCTAATTGAGATTGTAGATAGTGTCAGTGGTCCATTTGAGAGATAGATAGTGGTAATGCATCCCCATAAAGCAAGGCGAAGAAGAACACTCCGTCCTCATGTGCCTGCTTGAGAACACAAATAGGTGGACGGGCTCAGAAGAGAACTTTTTTCCGGGGGCAGGGCGGGGCAGCACATGCAAAGCATGCAATGACTGTGACAACTTTAACATTTGAAAGGATACTACGGCAAAGTTATTGCTTTCTTTATTCAAACTGATTTTCTTTTTCATGAATATATGATTGATTTTACACTTCGAAAATTATGACCTATATCATCGCTTATCGACACTAGGGGTGTGACAATACACTTAGCTCACGAGATGAGACAAAATACAGATACTTGGTTCACTAGAATGTGACAATATTTTAATACTGTTTTTAAGAAGTTTTTAATAAAATGTTTTGTCTTTTTATTACAAAAGGAAAACAATGCAGTTGTATTTAGAAATATTTTAACTAATCTAGGGCTGTAACTATGGGGGTAGGATTGTAGCAATATTCCAAATTAATAGATTACGATCCACAAATCAATGTAAAGCTATTCACAAAAAATAATCGTATCCACAAATGAATAGAATGAGATCCACAAATATATGTTAGGAGTCTTACAAAATAAAATAATTAAATTCACAAATATATAAAAAATAGATTTGCTAGTAAAAAACGTATTCAAAAATATTTTTGTATGTCACAAGCACAATTCTACCTACATTCATTTGTGAATCGCTTTCTGTACATTTGTGAATTGCTTTCTGCGCATTTGTCGATCACCTCACGTATTTGTGGATTTTGACACAATTCTAGCGTCACCAATGCAGAAAAATCCACAAATAGGTTGACTCCACCCACCGTCTACTTAACCCAATCAGATAACACCCTAACGCTGACCATTCACAGCACGCTCTCTCTCCAACCAATCACGTTTTGCCTAACAACCAGGGTGGGAACAGACACATGAACGTAATGCTGTGTTCACACCAAATGTGAATAGAGCGTCAAATTCTCGTCTACCGCGTCTAGTTTGCCGCTTGACCATTTTGAGATAATTCGCGCGAGTAATTCGTTTTATTCGCGAGTGAAATTAACTTCACAACTCAACAGACGCGAATTTGCATTTCAGGCGAGAAAGTAGTTGTTTTAAACTCAAATATGCGTTTTATTTATAATGACAGCATCTATTTAAAAAATGTGTTTCACCGATCTGGTTCTTTTCGTCAGTTAATTTCAATTAACATGTCATGCAGTACATTGCATTACAGGTAACGTAACAACAGCATAACTCCCCTCAGTTCACGCATGCTCGTAGTATCAGAGACGATGCCACTGCAGGGGGTGACAAGGGGAAACTCATTCAATCGTTTTGCCTGTTTAATAGGGACAAGGGGTCATTTTTCTGATTCATTATGGGAAAACCGAGTCTCATATAATATGCAGTGGAAGATCTGAACCCAAACATATGTCTGTATAATTAAAGGTGCCATATGCAAAAATTGAGGTAAAAATATCCATAACATGACCTACACGCATCAAAAGAATGAGAAGAAATAAGGACGATGATGTCATTAAAAAAATGTCAAGTTATAGTGCTGCAGAGATATCAACCTTAATTAGCATTAGCATTACTAGCCCCGGCCCGACAGGTGTCGTAATACCAGTTTCGGCCATGGGAGGCAGTATGCGGGCAACATAACCACCAGCCAACCTTCAATACACAAATAACACGCACGTCTTGTGGGCGTGCCTGAACCTGATGTCAATCATGTGGAAAGTACAGCACAGTACTTCATTTCAGTTCAGGGAAGAGAGAGAAATTATGGCTCAAGCCCTTGGCAAGAGACCACCACCCGCTACAGGGAAACAACCGCGCTCGGAATCACAAATCAAATCCGATAAGAAAAGGAGCCAAACCAGAGTAAACATCGGCACTGCTTTTAATCGCTGGAGACAACTGATGGACATGAAAGAAATGAGGTTCGACTCTGAACTTGCAACATTTCTTTTCGATTGGTAAGTTAGATGCTGTTAGTATTTCGCTAGAAGTTTGTTTTATATGTTTGTGTATTTGTTTTCGGGAAGTTATAACATAGAAATGTATCGAAGGCTGTTCGATAAACGTGCTAATGTTAGCGATGGCAAACCGTAGCTGCGTTTGATAATTAGCTAGCTATAACTTAACATTACCCATTTTATTATATCATAACTAACCTGCTCTGTCTAGCCTGTTGGTCTCCGTGTCCTGTTTGCTTTGTGGTTTTTCTGTGCGTGAAAAAATTGATGTGTGGTGTGAAAGCGTGTGAAAAGAGTCAACTGTGTGTGTCTCACGGTGAATGCTTGAGGGTTGGCACAATAGATCCAAAGCAGAATAAAGGACAGGTTGATTATTGCTGTTTAGTGTTTGTATTAATCTATGATGTGTACAAGGACATAAAAAATAAATTAAAAGTGATACGTGGACCAAGGTGTCTGAGATTGTTCATTTTAAGTAAAGGATCATAATATTTCGTCCACAACAATATTTAATGAGGTTAACTTATAACTCCTTGTGGTTAGTCTGCACGAGATCAACAAGCTTGTTTGCTTTGCGGCCGCTTTAAATACAAAATAAGCATTTGATCTACGTTAGAGCGTCTGAGCGCTCACGAATTATTCTGCAGCGTCGTGAGCAGAGCGGCAAGAACGATTTTTGACGCTCTAGACGCCGGCGGTGTGAACGCACAGTTAGGCTTTGGCTATGGCTGTAGTGTTGTTGTGAAAGTAGGGGCGGAGCATAGAGACTATGCCGTTTCTCGTTTGTTACTCTAGAGTAGACCAATTCACTTTATTGAGGCATATTGCCCCCATCTGGTATGGAATGTGGAGTATGATTTGATTTTTTTTTTTGCCAAACATTACAGATGGCACCTTTAAGGCAGTTGGCAACCCTACTACAGGTGCACATCTAATCTACCCGCAACTTCACACATATTCTAAATCTTGCACTCAATATTGTTTACGTTATAGTTTAATCTAATAAACTAATTCAGTAATTCTAAATGTAAATTATATCCGCAGACTGTTTCGATGGCTGCTTCCTCAAGGAGGTCTCATTTTGTAGGCCACATACATCATAGAAGTTGCCTCGTTTTAACTAGGCAACAATTTACAACAATTTACACCTCACAATGAATAATGGTCCATTTTAGAATTAAGACACCCTTCATGTATGTGGCCGACAAATGCGACAGACTCCGAAATGGTGGTTGGTAGCAAATAATAACTGATTCAATTATTGTGTAAATTGTCAAACTGCCTCACTAGTTATGACAAATAATGACATATCAAGAATCTGGTAAAACTTCAGTTAATTACTGTGTTCAATTGGCATCACTCACCTGTCTTTACTCCTCCTCATCGGCCATGTCGAAGAGACTGTAGCGACGAGTGACTCACGTTCATGTGTCTATTCCCGCCCTGGTTGTTAGGCAAAACGTGATTGGTTGGAGAGAGAGCGTGCTGCAATTGGTCAGCGCAACACGGGCGTTATCTGATTGGGTTAAGTAGACAGTGGGTGGAGTCGACCTATTTGTGGATTTTTCCAGACTTAGGTCTCTGCAGAGCAAAAGTGGGCGTTTATCACCATGTGGGTGTTTTGAAACTGCTGGGTGTTTCTAAATCATGCAATCTAAATGATCCCCCTTACCCAACCCCACATCTAAACCTAACGTCACTATGGCATCAACCAATCAGGTATCATTGTGTAAAAACACCCTTATCTGGTAACTCCCATTACTTTCCTGCAGAGACCTATACTTTTATGTTGTAAATGTATACCTATACATTTTTCTCCACTGGTCACTCTAGAATCCACAAATGCGTGAGGTGATCGACAATGCGCAGAAAGCAATTCACAAATGTACACAAAGCGATTCACAAATGAATGTAGGCAGAATTGTGCTTGTGACATAAAAACAATTTGTGAATACGTTTTTTACTAGCAAATCTATTTTTATATATATTTGTGAATTTAATTATTTTTTTGTTAAACTCCTAACATATATTTGTGGATCTCATTCTATTCATTTGTGGATACGATTATTTTTTGTGAATAGCTTTACATTTATTTGTGGATCATAATCTATTTATTTGGAATATTTCTACAATCCTACCCCCATATGTAACGAATGATTCTTTTGGGAATCAATTAACCTACTGATTCTTTTGACAACTGAGTAATCCTATTTTTTATTTATTTAATTTATTTTAATTTTTTGTAACACAAACAGACTTAAGTGAAAACCAGGCTTTAGTATGACTATTTATATATAAACTAACAATGAACCAATAATAATTGGCTCAAATAAAACATCAAAACCAAGAATTTACAAGATTGTAACAACACTGAACAACACTGTTAAAATTCATAATGTAAAATGCCTATATATATATATATAACATGAACATAACTTAAGTACATTAATGTATTAAAACAAATACCTGTAGAGGGCGCAAACGGCCTGGAGACGTTTCACTTTACAGCTTGATTAAACAATGTTTAAATCCATTAAATTTTAATATTTGGCCACGTGCAGAAACATTTATTTTCAAATCAATGTACAATACAATGGTATATTTGTCAGTCAGTTTCTTGCACAGACCAATCGTTTTGTGTCTTTTCATATCAATGTATCGTCACAAGCCACAGGATTTAATTAGTTTTAATTAGTTTAATTATTAGTTTAATTAAATTATTATTATTATTTTTTTTAAATATATTGTATGTTTTAGCCGTGATTCCCATCCACTTGTATTATAAGACGGATAGACTGCAATGGTTTGAGATGAAAATTTCAGTTTGTGTTCTACTGAAGAAACAGTCACCTACATCTTGGATGCCCTGGGGGTAAGCAGATAAACATAAAATGTTCATTTTAGGGTGAACTATCCCTTTGAAATGTGATGCTGAATTATTATTATTTTTTTTACAGTTTCAAATTAGTTGTAAGATTTATATCCCAAATATATAAGTTATTATACCTAAAGACATATCTTACCATTAAGGACAATTAGCTATTTTACCTGAAGACATATCTTACCATTCAAGACAATTAGAACCTTCTTCCATTGTGTATTTCCAACTTTGGGTGTCTGACAGAAGAGTATTTTGTGCTTGTCACACACAAAAATGCGGTCCAACACAAACTTGCCCACAGTTGTGTGGGTGAGGTTCCACAGAGATGAATTTCTGCAAACAGTTGCTAACAGCTCCAGACGCTTCTCATTCACTGACTGCCAGTTTGTGGGCTCCACCAAAGAGGGACCAACTGAGGACTAATACCCACAACCCAATCAACATACATGAACATATACATAACAGTCAAAAACACATTATAAATAAAAATTTAATTCAAGTTGCTTTTAAAAATAAAGCAAATAAGTGAACCCAGTATACCCTGGCAAACTGTCTTACCAGTATATATGGCTGCGATGCTCCCTTGTCTGGCCACTGTAGATTCATCGTAACAGATGGCAAGGTCCAAACAAACATCTCTGTCCTCTCTGCATAGTCTGAAAACATATTGGAGGGGGAAACTCTCAGAGTGCTTTATGGTCAATGAATATAAATATACAAATAAGTTGTGGGATGTTTTAAATGACAGATACAACATAGCAGGGGTGCAAATCTGGTCTGATAGCTGGTCTGATTTCTGCAGGCCCATCACGACAAGGCAGGCAAACCAAGCAATTGCTTGGGGCCCCGAGCTGGCCTGGTTAAGAATAAAGAATAAAATGCAACGACACTGTGTGAGCGCCCCTTTGATCGTCAATGCAGTAACGTGTAATCACACTGTTATCGGGATCCCCCTCAAGGGGGCCCCTCTCAGTAGTCGCTGACAGCAGCCAGCCAACCACCTGATCTCACGTGATGGACTAATATCCGTAAATATTAAGCCGGAACAGTCTATTTATGAATCCTGCATGTTCTGCGTGTCTCTGTTAATGAATGGAGCAGAAGCGCGACTTCCTTTATAAACACACACTGAAGCGCACGTGACGCTCGCGGTAATTTCAGTGTCTGCTGTCTCACTAAATAAGACGAGAACACATGAACAACATCTCCAGAACTGCTCTGACAGTCTCTTCATGAGCATCTGACCGTTTGATTTGAGTAAAACTAGCGTCACATAAAATTTGTATTAATCAAGTATAATCAAGGTGAATCTAGCCATTTATATGTACAGTTATTATTCCATTATAATGATATAGCCTGTGTGTGAAAAGAATGTGCTTGCTTGGCAGAAATATAGACCCTCAGATGAGAAACATCTGGAAAAACATCTTACCCTAACAAAAGTCTAGGGGGACCCTTCTCTCTAGGGAGGAATCAAATTGTAAGCATAAGGAAAACTATATGAAATATATTGAACATGCCTTACCCTGTATAGTGTATAACATTACCCTGTATAAAAAAAAAAAAAACACAAAAAAATGTATACAAGGAAATGCCACCTGACATTCAAAAGATATTCAGCTTTATTCTCCTTGAAATAAAGTCTTTTTTTTTTCTGGAAACAAAATCCCAGACTTGATTCTTCAAAATCAGCGGCAGACGACACTACAAGCCCTATTTATTTTATTCTTCTTATTTAGTATTTTATTGTTTGTCTCTGTTCTGAGAAGTGCTGCAGGTGAGTCATAATTTGATGATGTGTGAATCCAGGTTGCTGCTGTTTGTACATTAAAATTAATGTGACATTTTTAATGGGTCAGGAAAATTAACTGGAATGAACATCCCTTTTCGATCCATTTTGGCAGAAATGACAAACTGCAAGCTTTGAATGCTTATATATTCTAAATGCAAATGTTGTCACTGTTTTGAAGCATACTGGCTTATAGATAAACTTATAACTAACATATTGATACTAACACCCAAAAAACTTTAATTTTTATTTCATGGGGAATTTAAGGGAGGATCATTTCGATATGAAACTTGACACCAATAAGGTTACAAGAGTTAATAATTTGTTCCTAAAGCATGCATTAAGCTGTATACAAAAGACAATATACAAAACAGTAATAATACACACAATGTCCCAGGGATACATGTTAATTTATAGCAAGGTTTATCTATAAATTTAATGGAGAAATGTTCTTTCTATGGGCAATATGTGGTTATTCAAATTATAATTATGTGACAGTTAACTCTCCCCAAATTTCTTTGAGTTGTTAAACCATCTTTTCTTGCTGATATACCTTTGTTGCTATGGTAACCAGGGGCATGTTCTGCCTCGGGGTGTTAGTTGTGGCTAAGGGGGTAGTTCACAGACATCCCAGAACCCAGTCCTATTGTTGGGTGAGGGGTCTGTTGGATTATTCATTAAATATAACAGGTCTGTATACAGTGCAACATATATGTCACATGTGCTGTGAAAAAAATCTGTCTGTGTAACAAATAAATATACCCTACTCGCATCTGTACTAGGGCTGCATGAAAAATCAAGATTAAAACTAAATCTCATGCAAATCGAACTATCTAGTGTGATTATGCTATCGCAAACCTTGCAATTATGTTTTTGTTTGAGTCGTTTATAATGAGTGTTTGAGTCACTTATAATGTGCATTTGCAAAAGCAACACTCCTCAAACATCATCATTATAAATATACTTTATCATGGAAATTGCCATTTCCTGGAACTGTGTTATGGTACTTCTGCGGGGAATTTTTGGAGTTTCTCTGTGAGAGCTCCCTATGGCTTTTAGATGCATTCAACCATACTTCACTGACAGGTTGTGCATAAAAAAAAAAATAAAAAAAACAATGCCAACTTTTTTTTTTTTTTTTTGGCTCATTGAAGACAACACTCGCTGCTGCATTCTGGATGAGTTGCAGAGGCTTGATATTACATGCAGGAAGGCCTGCCAGAAGAGCATTACAATAGTCCAGTCTGGAGAGAACAAGAGGTTTGACAAGGCGTTGTGTGGCTTGCTCTGACAGGAAGGGTCTAATCTTCCTAATGTTGTATAAGGCAAATCTGCAGGAACAGGTCATTGTAGCAATATGGTCTGTGAAGCTTAACTGATGATCCACCACAATTCCTAGGTTTCTGGCTGACCTGGAACGAGTTATGGTTGACGAACCCAGCTGTATAGAGTAGTTGTGATGAAACAATGGGTTAGCTGGAACCACCAGCAATTCTGTCTTAGTAAGGTTGAGCTAAAGGTAATTGTCATTCATCCAGCTAGAAATATCACTCAGACAGGCTGCAATGCGAGCAGCTACCATTGGATCATCTGGTTGGAATGAGAAGTAGAGTTGAGTGTCATCAGCACAGAGGTGATAGGAAAAGCCATGCTTCTGAATGACAGATCCTAATGATGACAAGTAGATGTAGAAGAGAAGTGGTCCAAGTACTGAGCCTTGAGGAACCCCAGTAGCAAGAAGTTGTAACTTAGATACTTCCTCTATCTGAGAGGTAGGACTTAAACCACAGGAGGATTTGGAATCTGCTCTTGCCAGTCGCAGGTCTTCAATAACTGATAGCAGGGCAGTTTCAGTTGAGTGGCCGCTTTTAAAGCCAGAATGGTTGCTGTCCAGGAGGTTGTTCTGTACAAGGAACATAGAGAGTGGATTGAACACAACTTGCTCAAGTGTCTTTGCAATGAACGGAAGAAGAGATACTGGTCTGTAGTTTTCTAGAACTGCTGGATTAGGGATGTTTCTTAAGCAGTGGGCTTACCAGAGCTGGCTTAAATTCTGAGAGAAATGTACCAGAGTGAAGAGAGGTGTTGATAATGTGAGTAAGTGAAGGTATGACTGAAGAAGAAAAAAAAAACGCGGAAAACGCGGATGGAATCGCGGAATCCATTCATAAAAATGGAATTTACAGTTTAACGTGCGTGCCACTAGCAGTGATTTCAGCATCTGTCGTCTCACTAAATGAGGATGAAAACACATGAAAAACATCGCCAGGACTGCTCTGAGAGTCACTTCATTAGCATTTGACTGTATGATTTGACCAAAAGCATCATATCACATGCACAGAACTGTACAGGTATTAACGGCAACCCGTCAAAATAAAAGTCCGGTTTTGAAGTCTATTTTTCAGTAGATGTACACTGCCTACTACTACAACTAAAATGAAACAAACATTATTTTTTAAAGGGGGGGTGAAATGCTATTTCATGCATACTGAGTTTTTTACACTGTTAAAGAGTTGGATTCCCATGCTAAACATGGACAAAGTTTCAAAAATTAAGTTGTACGTTTGAAGGAGTATTTCTGTTCCAAAAATACTCCTTCCGGTTTGTCACAAGTTTCGGAAAGTTTTTTTCGAGTATGGCTCTGTGTGACGTTAGATGGAGCGGAATTTCCTTATATGGGTCCTAGGGCACGTCTGCCAGAAGAGCACGCGCTCCCGTATAGCAGAGCACTTAGAGGCTGAGCACAGAATTCACTGATCAGAGCGAGAGTGTCGCGAAATGTCACAAAAGAAGTGTATTTTTGGTTGCCAGGGCAAGACAACCCTGCACAGATTACCTTTACCAAAAAAAAAAAAAACAGCATTAAGGGACCAGTGGATGGAGTTTATTTTTACAGAGCATCAACGGAGTTGTGCAAGTGTTTTTGTTTGTTCCCTGCATTTCAAAGATGCTTGTTTTACAAACAAGGTCCAGTTTGACGACGGATTTGGGTATCGTTTATTTCTTAAGGATGATGCAATCCCAACGAAAAAGGGTCACGATCGTGTGTTGGAACCGCAGGCGGTGAGTAAAACTGCTTAAAATATCTCTGCCTTCTTGTTAGTGCGTCCGCCTCCCATGCCAAGACCCGGGAAAAATCGGTACAGACTATCTTTCTCTTATGAATATAATAAAACTAAAGACTTTTTGGAGTTATGAAGGATGCAGTACTACTCTATAGGTACTCAAGATTAACAGGATATTGAGTGAAAACGAGCATTTCACCCCCCCTTTAAAGATTAAAAACATTTCTTCCATGTTTGAATTTCAATAGTAAATCCCCTTTGTTTGGCAAAAAAAGTTTTCTTAATTTTTAGTAATTAAAAGATAAATTAAATTAATGTTTCCTGCCTTGATTTGATTACAATAGAAATTTTAATATACAGAGAAAGGGGAAAAAAATCAAGGCTTTAAGAAAAGTTTTTTTTTTTTTTTTTTGCAATCAAATAATTATACATAATAAAACACAGAATTTGGTAACAATAAAAAATATGGTGTTAAAAAATAAAATGTAACATGGGCCCTTAGAATGTAATTTTTGTTAAACTTTTATTAAACTGATGTGAAAATGTATGTTTCATTATTTTAATTAGACTTGTTTTATGATTAATAAAACTTCAATTTAACTATTAAAAAGGAGTGGAGAAAAATTTAAATGGAAAAAATTTTTCCAGAAAAATTTAAATGAAAATAAAGAATTTAGGAAAATATTTTACAGATTTGATAGAGCCCTATTAGAGTGTGGAATCGGCAAAATCCAATATCAGTCGACCTCTAGTAATAACCTAGAATGCATTCTATGACTTGATGGTTGCTCTGTCAGTTCTTCGTCATCAGTTAGGAACCTAGCTGTGCTATTTGATAGCAATCTTTCCTTAGAAAGCCACATTTCCAGCATTTGTAAAACGCTCTCAGTTACTAACGTAACCTCGGTTCTCTCTAGATGAGGGAACGAGTGTTGCGTAAACTAGCTTAGTAATGTGCACACATATATTCCCAAGGGCATATGCCCAGGTATACATAATAGCGGGTTAATCCAGACCAACGAACGTGGGTCGAAGAATATAATACGACCATCTAAAAGGACATGGGTGCTTATCATAGTATAACAGTCAGGAATGACATAAGTCAGCCTGAACTGCATAGAAGCAAGGCTAACATCAGTTTGACATCTGAGCCAGAGGGACAGATATCCTTGTAGAATTACAGTCAGGGAGGACCTAAGTCAGCCTGATCTGTTAGTCTTAGACCCGTGCTAGCAGCACGCTCATACAACACCGTCTGCACGACACCGAGTCGGGCAGATCAGTGGATATTACACCTACACTGACAACAGCTTAGCCTACAAGGAGGAATTTCCAGGTTATAGAACCTCATGAATGTAGACAGGGAGGCCCAGCCTGCCGTCATACAAATGTCCTGGAGTGAAACACCACTAGACCATGCCCATGAGGAGGCCATGCCTCTTGTGGAATGAGCTCTGATGCCCAGCGGGCAGCAAAGGCATTTAGACTCATAAGCCAGAGCGATAGCGTCAACTATCGCTCTGGAAAGGCTCTCTTTTGACATGGCTAGTCCCTTAGTACGGCCACCAAAAAAAAACAAAGAGCTCTGACTGTCTGAAAGCAGCAGACAGTCTGCCATTACCCTCAGCACCCTGACCGGGCAGAGGAGGTTCACATCGCCCTCACTATCAGATCTTGAATGAGCTGAGAGTGAAATGACTTGTGCTCTGAACGGAGTGGAAGGCATTTTGGACACATAACCGTGTCTCGTTTTGAGAATGACTTTAGAGTCGTTAGGTTCAAACTCGATACACATAGCACTCACAGAGAGCTCCCAGGTCACCCACTCGCTTGACAGAGGGCGAGAGCTACAAGGAAAGTGGTCCTAAATGAAAGATACCGCAAATCCATGGACTGCAGCGGTTCGAAGGAGGTGCCCTTCATAGCATCCAGGACCGTGGAGAGGTCCCAGAACGGAACCAGAGGGGGCTAGGAAGGGTTTAATCTCCTATCACCTCTCAGGAAGCGAATGATGAGATCGTTCCTTCCCAGTGGCTGGCCAAGAATAGGTTTGCCAAACGCTGCTATGGCAGCAACATAAACTTTGAGCGTGGAAGGGGACCTGCCCTTCTCCAACAGCTCCTGAAGGAAGGAGAGAATCTCCTATGTTTTGATCCGAGCACCAGCCGGAAAACACTGACCACTTTGAAGCGTAAAGCCTTCTAGTAGAAGGCGCTCTTGCCTGCGTAATAGTGTTCAACACTCCCTCTGGGAGGTCCGCAGGTACCCATTGATGGCCCAGATGTGCAAGGCCCATAAGTCGTGCCGCGGGTGCCAAATCGCGCCCCTGGCCTGAGAGAGGAGATCCCTCCTCACCGGAATCAGGCTTGAGTTCGTGTTCACTAGCTGCATCAGCTATGGGAACCAATCAGGAACCCTGATTTGCTTGATCACCTGTGGTAACACTGCGACAGGGGGAAACACAAAGCAGGCGGCTGGGCCATACATGGTCCAGCACGTCCCTCCCTTTCGTTAAAAATGCTGGGCAGTGCGCTTTCTCTGGTGACGCAAAGAGATCGATTTCCACTCTGCCAAAGGTCTCCCATAGTAACTGGACTACCTGGGAGTGCAGGGACCATTCCCCTGTGGAAACATTGTCTCTGGCATCCATAGAAATTACTTTTCGCTTTGAGATCATCCCCAAATCCACGCCTGACTGATAACAGTCTGCCACCTTCCAGGGCTACAGTGCTGTAACACAGTTCTGAGTCACCCTGAGGCGAATAGTGCCAGAGGTCCACACTCAACGTGGGACCCGTGTTTTCAGCCAGTGCTTGCTGTAGGAAGCACATGTAAAGCAAGCTCAGTTGGAGCACTGCCGAGGCCGAAGCCACAAGATCCAATATCCTCTGAAAATTCTTGAGAGGAAAAAAGCTGCAGGCCCTGAAAACTGCTGATGAGCATTGTAACGCATGCTCTGGCATCATTGATACAGAGTCCAAATATTTAAAATCAGGTCCCTCTTTACGAAAGCACTTTCTGTAAATGATTTGACCACTGATTATAACATAGATGTGCTCTGTTTGACAGAAACCTGGCTAAAACCTGATGATTTTTAATTTTAAATTAGTCCACCCCCCAAGATTACTGTTATAAACATGAGCCACGGCCAAAAGGTAAAGGTGTTGCTTCAATTTATAACAATGTTTTCAGTATATATCAGAGGGCGGGCTTCAAGTCATTTGAAGAAATGGTGCTTCATATAACATTATCCAGAAAAACAAATGTTAATGATAAATCCCCTGTGATTTTTGTACTGGCTACTAGGGATGGGTGGATCAATCTAAATATTGATAGTATCGATGCCAACACTGGTATTGGTATCAGATTGATACAACTGTAATTGAATCGATGTTTTAATTTAAATATCTCTCATCTACGTTCATTATACTTTGTGCATGTCTTCTACCTCTACAATCCTGAGCAAACGCAGCTTTCACATCCTGGCCCACTTTATGGAGCCAGAAGAGTCTCAATAAAGATAAATGCATACACTACATTCACATATGCACACATAGGATTCATACATGCACACACATGATTCATAAATACACACACAAGATGCACAAATGCGCACAAAATTCACAAATGCACACACAAAATTTAAAAAGCACAGAAGATTCACAAATGCATACAAAATTCAGAAATGCACACAAAAATCAGAAATACACACACAATTCAGAAATGCAAACAACATTTACAAATGCACTCAAGATTAACAAATGCACAGGACAAGATTCACAAATGCACAGGACAAGATTCAGAAATGTATTTCTGATGCACACACACATATATCTTGATTCACAAACTGCTTGCGGTCTGTGAACTTCACTGCATTTGTGTGTGAATTTTGAGACTCCCCTGACTTGGCTCGACACACAAATGCTTTTTTTTAAACAGGGAATGATCAGCAACCAATCAGATATCTCCCTTCTTTTAGCCAATCACAAGAATGCACCCCATGTGGGGGGATTGTTTACTTATAAGCCAATCACATGAACGTGTTCACACAGCAATTGTATTAAATTGTATGAAAATACAGATGTTTAGATTACAATTCAGGTTTATTTTTTATTATTTTTTACTAAATAAAAATTTAAAAACTGCAGAAAAAAAGTTAACCATGGATACATAAATTTGCAATAGGCAATTATTTCATTTTATTGAAATATTTTAATGAAAGTAAAAAAAAAAAAAAATGTTTAAACCTTTTTGAATATTTAAATATATCTAAATATTCTTTTGGATGCAATATAGAAGTCACTTTAATTATAATATTCAGTCCTTACATGAAGAGAGAGTCAGTGGTCCGCTGCGAGAGGAAAGTGGCTCTCTGGCTGCGAAAAGTGGGTCTCCGGCTGTCGTTCGCTTAGGAAAGTGAGTTGATCGCTGCGTGAGGAAAGTGAATCGTTCGCTCAACTTCGCTGCTTGAGGAAAGTGAGTCGCTCGCTGGGTGAGGAAAGTGAGTCATTCGCTGCGCGACTCGTGAGGAAAGTGAATCGTTCGCTGAGGAAAGTGAGTCGCTCGCTGGGTGAGGAAAGTGAGTCGTTCGCTGCGTGACTCGTGAGGAAAGTGAGTCGCTCGCTGGGTGAGGAAAGTGAGTCGTTCGCTGCGTGACTCGTGAGGAAAGTGAGTCGCTCGCTGGGTGAGGAAAGTGAGTCGTTCGCTGCGTGACTCGTGAGGAAAGTGAGTCGCTCGCTGGGTGAGGAAAGTGAGTCGTTCGCTGCGTGACTCGTGAGGAAAGTGAGTCGTTCGCTGCGCAAAGTGGGTCGCTGGCTGCGCAAAGTGAGTCGCGGGCTGTGTGAGGTAAGTGAGTCGTTCGCTGAGGAAAGTGAGTCGTTCGCTGCGTGAGGAAAGTGAGTCGTTCGCTGATTGGCTTATAAGTAAACAATCCCCCACGTGGGGTGCATTCTTGTGATTGGCTAAAACAAGGGAGATATCTGATTGGTTGCAGATCATTCCCTGTTTAAAAAAAGGCATTTGTGTGTCGAGCCAAGTCAAGGGAGTCTCAAAATTCACACACAAATGCAGTGAAGTTCACAGACCGCAAGCAGTTTGTAAATCAAGATATATCTGTGTGTGCATCAGAAATACATTTCTGAATCTTGTCCTGTGCATTTGTGAATCTTGAGTGCATTTCTAAATTGTGTGTGTATTTCTGAATTTTGTGTGCATTTCTGAATTTTGTATGCATTTGTGAATCTTCTGTGCTTTTTAAATTTTGTGTGTGCATTTGTGAATTTTGTGTGCATTTGTGTATCCTGTGTGTGTATTTATGAATTATGTGTGTGCATGTATGAATCCTATGTGTGCATATGTGACTGTAGTGTGTGCATTTATCTTTATTGAGACTCTTCTGGCTCCATAACTTTGCTACTCCTCCCCCTCCTGCTGCTCTGCTGTGAGTCACTGTTGTGACGTCACGTGACTCACTGACACAACGCATCGAGGAGCAGCAAACAGAGAGAGTGAAGCTGATAGCACATTGAAGTCCATTGAAGGGGGGCTCAGGGAATGTAATTGCACAGGTATATTTGTTCTTTGTTTGTTCTTTAGTAATTATTGTGTGCATTTTATTTCATTTGCTTTTAAAACCAGGAGAGATTTTTGTTACTCTTTATTATTATTATTATTATTATTATTTTTTAAAGGCTGTAAAGAATTCATTCTACAGTGCCTACTAACTAGTAATTTTGTGGACTTCAGTACATTAATAAAAAAATATTGCCTAAATAACTGATCATTCATTCACCTCAGAAATAATGACATAGACCTACTGCTCTACCCTACACAAAAGTATATATTTGTTTTAAGTAAAAAGTAACCTGTCTTATTTATTCAATACAGTGGCTAAATTAACGAAAAATAAATCATCAACGAGTGTTGACATTTCCCAACAGCATAGCAGTAATGACTTTATGAAGTACTTTTACTTCTAAGATTGATACAATTAGAAATAAAATTGTAACCATGCAGCCGTCAGCTACAGTATTGCATCAGACAGTACACTACAGAGCCCCTGAGGAAAAGTTCCACTCATTCTCTACTATAGGAGAGGAAGAATTGTATAAACTTGTTAAATCATCTAAACCAACATGTCAGACCCTATTCCATCTAAGCTCCTAAAAGAGGTGCTTCCAGAAGTCATAGATCCTCTTCTGACTATTATTAATTCCTCATTGTCATTAGGATATGTCCCCAAAATCTTCAAACTGGCTGTTATTAAGCCTCTCATCAAAAAACCACAACTTTACCCCAAAGAACTAGTTAATTACAGACAAATCTCGAAACTCACTTTTCTGTCCCAAGATACTAGAAAAGGCAGTATCCTCACAATTAAATTCCTTCTTAGAGGAAAATGTTATAAGAAAAGGATTTCCAGTCAGGATTTAGACCGCATCATAGTTCTGAGACTTCTCTCCTTATCATCTGATAGTGGTTGTATCTCTCTATTAGTGCTATTGGATCTTAAAGCTGCGTTTGACACTTCTGACCACAACATTCTTTAGCACAGACTAGAAAACTTTGCTGACATTAATGGAAGCGCATTAGCATGGTCATACGCATTGACCACCATCAGTTCGTAGCAGTGATATAAGAGGTATCATTTTGATCATAAGCGCAGTATGGAGTACCTCAAGGCTCAGTACAAGGGACTTTACTCTTCACGCTTTACATGTTACCCTTGGGAGATATCATCAGGAAACACGGTGTTAACTTTGACTGTTATGCTGATGATACTCAGCTCTACATTTCTTTGCGGCCCGAAGAAATATACGAATTTTAAAAACTAATGGAATGCATAGTCGATCTAAAAAAATGGATGACTAGTAGTTTTTAAATTCTGAAAAAAAAACAAAAAACAGAGGTGTTAATTTTAGGACCTAAAATATCTGCATGTAATAACCTAAAACAGTGGTTCCCAACCTTTTTCAACTCGCGGCCCACACAACCACACACATATGTTTGCGTGGCCCACATCAAAAAAATTAACTGACCCCCGCTATTGTTGGGTTAATAACTTAGTACTCAGAAGCTAGATTGTTAACTGTATTTATTGAATGAACTAGGGCTGTGAGATATGGACAAAAAAACTAAACCTATCGCGATTTCTTTGATCAATTTTGCGATTGTGACACACATCGATATGCTTTTACAGTCATAAATGCATTCAGGATTAATTTGAAATATATTTCCAAAAGAAAACCAATTAGAGCTTTATCAAAAAGTTGTAACGTCTCTAGAACAGACATAAGTCAAAATTATCACTATAGTAAAGATGTAATAAAATGTATAGACTTATGGCAAAAAATAAATAAACCCCATGTCCAGGGACTTTTTTCTTTTTCTTTTTTGCCATGCATTGTTCATAGAGCTCATTAATTGTAGATTAATCAATACATCAAAAAAAAAATAATCGCTAGATTAATCGTTTAAAAAAATATTCGTTTATCCCAGCCCTAGATACAATGTCAAGATATGATACAGTCCATCCATTCATGAGGGGACGCTGTGGCCTAGTGGTTAGAACCCTAGGTTTGTGGGTTCAAGTCTCGGGCCGGCAGTACCACAAAAATATATCTAAATTACAACATATGCACTTAATGTCAAATGTAAAAATGTTAATGCATGCATTTATGACCTCTAGGTTTGATTATTGTAACGCTTTATTGGGTGGTTGTTCTGCACATTTAATAAATAAACTCCAGCTAGTCCAAAATGCAGCAGCTAGAGTTCTTGCTAGAACCAGGAAGTATGACCATATTAGCCCTGTTCTGTCAACACTGCACTGGCACCCTATCATACATCGTATAGATTTTAAAATATTGCTTATTACTTATAAAGCCCTGAATGGTTTAGGACCTCAGTATTTGAATGAGCTTTTGTTACATTATAGTCCTCCACATCAGCTGCGTTCTCAAAACTCAAAAAGCAATTCGATCCTTTTCCTATTTAGCGCCTAAAATCTGGAATAACCTACCTAACATTGTTTGGGATGCAGACACACTCTTGCAGTTTAAATCTAGATTAAACACCCATCTCTTTAACCTGGCTTACACATAACACACTAGCACATTACTAATATCCAAAATCCGTTAAAGGATTTTTAGGCTGCATTGATTAGGTAAAGCAAAACCGGAACCGGGAACATTTCCCATAACACCCGATGAACTTGCTACATTATTAGAATAATGGCATCTACGCTAATATTAGTCTCTTTTATTCCAAGGTCACCATAGCCACCAGATCAGATGGTCACTGCAGTCACCCGGATCCAGTAAGTATCCAGTACAGATGGTCAATAAGCACCTAGAAAGGACCACTACAGCCCTGAAAGACAGCAGCGACCAGGACAACTAGATGAGCCCCAGAGACAGATCCACAGTCAAGACCTTGTCTCCTAGACGACCAATGGGACAAGACCACAGGAAACAGATGATTCTTCTGCACAATCTGATTTTGCTGCAGCCTGGAATTGAACTGCTGGTTTTGTCTGGGCAGAGGAGAACTGGCCCTCCAACTGAGACTGGTTTCTCCCAAGGTTTTTTCTCCATTCTGTCACCGATGTAGTTTTGGTTCCTTGCCGCTGTCACCTCTGGCTTGCTTAGTTGGGGACACTTTATTTACAGCGATATTGCTGACAAGATTGCAAATGATTGCACAGATACTAATTAAACTAAACTTTTACCAATCATATGAAATTAGTATTAATAAAAGATTAATTTGTAATACAGAGGTGGCACAGAAGAACACAAAAGTGACTTGTAGGTAGATATTCAGATGTTTAATAAGGCTCAGAGGTGGCATGAGTGCAATTAAATTCATACATTCATCTGGAGATTAAAGTCAGCATTTTTATCACTGAATAATTCATTCAAATGGCTGATTCATTCAGGAATGAAGCAAGTGACTGTCTTTATGAATGGATAATCATGAATCACTGACTCACTTGATTCATTCAAAAACGCACTTTCATTGAATGAATGAAACTCGGCTGTGTTTGCTTTTAGAGATGCGAAGCGGCTGAGCTGTTACTATATTTGGAACTATTTTCATTGAGGAAACGCAGCAAAATCACACAGAAAATGAGAGCACGTGAGTGAGTTCTCAAGACTAAAAAGCACGTGCAAATGATAGATTCCGTCACCTGTCATCGCATTATAAGCACGGAACCTGTGGGGATGAGAAGAATTGTTATTATTAGCCACAATCCCACGCCAAAATTCAAGTCCAGCTCTGTGTTTTCTGCTAATAACCCAACTGTGAATGATGGGAGCAGCATCACTATGTTGTCACTGAGAAGCTGCAGCCGTGATGGGGATAATTTTTAGCAACAAAAATGCACTACATGTTTCTTTTCCCCTAATTTTTTCCAATTGACAGAAATGTCAATATTTGCCATATTTATAATACATTGTAAGTGCATTCATAAGGCATTTTAATGAATGCATAATGCCTTATAAAAAAATCCTTATAATATGTTGTATAATCTCATGAATATTAAAAAGAACAGTTTTAATATATTATACTATTTACTTATTTGTCGTTATTCCATTTTAAAAGTATCATGATTTATAACACAATAAACACGTTGCATCCACTTGCATTGATTATATTTCTCAGTTATAATGTATTATAAGTCTCATATCTTGTAAATTTTTCTGATTCTTCTTTACTTAAAGCAGTCAAAGACCACTTATAAGTAGTAATAATAATAATAATAATAATAATTATAATAATAATAATAATAATAAAAATTCTCTCAAACAGCCATAAGATCACATATCAGGTCAGATGAATGTGTAATGTGAAACATTTGTTTTGAAATATTTTTTTTTGTAATATCAGTTTGATTATTTTGATGATCCCCTTTAGACAGCTATTGATGAGTAACTCTGCAACTACAGATCAACTAGCGGTCATTAGAGTATTAGTATGTCTGCTACTGTAAATATGCTAACACTTAATTTTTAATCTTCATCTACAGCGATATCATTGACTTGATTGCAAATAAATGCACAGACACTATTTAACTGAACAGAGATGGCATCACTGAATTCAATGATGAACTGCATTTAACTATCATTTTGCATTATTGACACACTGTTTTCCTAATGAATGTTGTTCAGTTGCTTTGACGCAATGTATTTTGTTTAAAGCACTATATAAATAAAAGTGACTTGACTTGATGGTCAACCAACAGATAAACTGACTATGCTCTCTGCAACCATACTAGATGCAAACATTCTTGAGCATACTAATACTCTAATGAGAGTTAGTTGGCATGTTCTTGCAAAGTTGCTTACAGTCGACTGATTAAGGGGACAATCAAAATAAACCATATAAAACTTTTTTTTTTTTCAGTTGGAGTGTTAGGCTAACATCAATTAATTAACATTAGCTCCACAGGAAAGAATCAAATAACACTCAACATCTAACCACTCACAAGCTGTAGTAACATACTGTGCATGTCAAGATATGATACAATTAGGGCTGGGACAACGCGTCGAGGTCATCGATGACGTCGACGCAAAAAATAAGCCGACGCAAAATATGCGCATCGATTGGTTGACTTGTTTTTAGTTCTCTAAAAAACGTTTGCAAAACGTTTACCTTATGTGCGCTGAATATACGCGATGGCCGGATCAACATTCTGTCCAACGTTATATAACCAATCCAGGGGTTTTTCTGCATTGATCTTTTTTTTTGGCGGCTGTCAAAGCCTTATTTGATCGGTGAGTGATGTAGAATGACTGCTGCGCCTGACAGGGCGCGTACGAGAAAGAGCCCCAGCTGCTCGCGCACTCACAGTCTTCAAACAACACGAGCGCTTCTTGCTCTCTCTCTCCCTTGTGCATATTAATCAAAATCATTAAACACGATAGAAAAAGGGCGAAACACCAAAGTTTCATGCGCGCTCACGCACGCACAGTCTTCAAACTACACGAGCGCTGTCTCTCTCTCTCTCTCTCTCTCCCTCGTGCATATTAACCAAAATCATTAGACACCATAGAAAAAGAGAGGAACGCCAAAGTTTCACGTGGAGCATTCAGAGATTTTTTTTTTCTCCATGACAGGCTGCTGGCTCCCACTGTTACTTTTTTTTTTGGAAAAGCACTCTCTGTATTAGCTTAAAGCCCTCAAGTTTACATTGGTTACTGTATTCTTTCAATTGCTCTAAAAAAGTATTTTGGGTGACCTTTTTTATTGAATGCTAGACATCAAGTTGTTGTTATTTTCATCTGAAAGAAGAACTTTTTATCAGTAAGCTAGGCCCTATGTGCTCAGTAAGCTTGTTTCAGTAAGCTATGTGTTTTCAAGGCTTCAAGGTTTTATTGAATGCTATCTCTATACAAGTGCAAAGTAATGCATTCTTAGTCAGTCTTTTATTTTGTAATTTTAAGAGCAATAAACATATATTGCAATGTTAAAGAATTCATGTTTTTTTCATTCAGATATGTAAATCAACATGTATAAATTGTTAGTAGTCAATTAATGGGGAGATAATCGAAATCGAATCGGTCTAGGAAAATTAATTGTGAGATTAATCGATACATTGGAAAAAAATTATCGCTAGATTAATCGTTTAAAAAAATAATCGTTTATCCCAGCCCTAGATACAATGTCAAGATATGATACAGTCCATCCATTCATGAGGGGACGCTGTGGCCTAGTGGTTAGAACCCTAGGTTTGTGGGTTCAAGTCTCGGGCCGGCAGTACCACAACTTAGGTGCCCTTGAGCAAAGACCGAACCCCCAACTGCTCCCCGGGCACTACAGCATAAATGGCTGCACACTGCTCCGTGTGTGTGTTCACAGTGTGTGTGTGTGTTCACTAGGGGTTGCACGACTACTGATTTCTATTAGTCGATTTTTTATTTAAAAAATACTTGAATTACTCGACTACTCATAGCCTCATACTCATAGATTCATAGCCTTATCCAACAATTACATATATAAATTGTCAAAACTATTTTGACATTACATATTTACATTTTCATGAAACAGCCAGTACGTGTATTTGTGTCTGTAACAATCAAAAAAAAAAAAATGACAGATACAACGTCGTACAGTACTTGATAAAACCGTTATGGCTATCTTTTTTTTTTCATAGTTATCACTGATCAAGTATGCAGTGTTAAACTAAAATAATATTTATCATGCAAGCAGAGAGATTCAGTGATCATTTGAACACGACTGAATCAATTCATTGCGCACATTTTCATTACATTAACTCTTTAAAGCAAAGATTGCTTAAAGAGTAATGTTTATGTTTAATGTTTAGTGAACAAATGTGTGTGTGCCACGCAAACCAGCAAAAGATTAAGATGCAAACATGTAGGCCAAATAGAAAATGTATCCATATCTAAGTTGATTATTAGCCTGCTCTCTCTCTGGTATTTGAGATACTGAGACGCGCAGTGCGGCCGTTTGATAGATGAGCGTGCAGTGCTTAATCTATTCATTCCTATCATATTGTGGTTTAAAGCATTGCCCTTTAAATATAAACAATAGAACGTGTATGATGTATTATTATAGGTGATATTATTCCTTGGCGAGCTCTGATTTCTGAGAGATGCACAGAGAGACAACAGCAATGCTGTGTTTGATTTGCGCTCTTTTATCTCATAAAGTATACATTCATTCAATTCACACTCATGACTTTAGAGGTCTCTGTATAATACTGCACTGATCCCCTGGCTCACCTGCTATCTAGCAAACTCCAGACTGTGGCAGCTTCAGCTGAGTATTCAGGCAGAATTATTCCTTGTCTGTTATTCATTTTTGAAGCCATTATCAGTGCCATTCGGAATAAGGTATTCGGCTTCAGGCACAGATAGATAAGGTCATAGAAAGTAACATTAGCAATATTGTAATCCTAAAATTCACGTCGTACTTGCAAACTCTTTGTACGCATTATGATTAATGCATGCTTGAGTGGTCGAATGTTTCTGACAGTGCCAACTAGTGGTTGAAATAGTCGATCAATCGACTAGTCTATGCAAGCCCTAGTGTTCACTGCTGTGTGTGTGAACTTTGGATGGGTTAAATGCAGAGCACAAATTCTGAGTATATATAGATTTATATCATTTTCGCGAATGCTTATAGATCATTAAAATCAATTATAAAAATTGCTTATAGATAATTAAATCTTTGGTAACACTTTACAATAAGATCTAATTTTTTTAATTAGTTAATGCATTAATTTAATTTAAAAATAATTTTGAAAGGTGAAAATTAATATTTGAATTAAAAAAAATGTGGAAAAAAAGGCCCGCTGTAATAGAGGCGTGGTTGTCTGCTTTGCGAGTGGGCGCGCTAGCGCGCCTGAGGGTTCAGGGACAGGTCACAGCCTCACAGGAGTCGCACTGTCTGGCACAGCATCACTGCTGAAAGTTGACGCGTCTTCATGGAAGATGCCAGCAAATGCAGAGCCCAACTCGACCGCAGCAGAGAAAATGAGGTAAAAGTTGTATGCAAGCTATTGCCACTCCTGCCACTCTTCCTACAACCACATACACACACACAGTGACTATTGCACTACATTTCCCACAAGCTCCATCCTTGGACTCAAATTACTCTCCAGCTGTAGCTCATTGGATTTTAGTATTTGAACTGCCAGCATTCTTGTGTTTATCGCGATGTCTTGTTTTACTACGGTTTACACTTCTGAGCATTTTCTATTGTCTGTCGGATGCTTATTTTGTCTGTTCCCCAGTTTATGATTACTGCTGCCTGCCTACTGGACTATATTGTTTGTTTTTTGGACTGTGATTCTCAGCTTGACACCCTGACATTCTGCCTGTGTACCTACCACGATTCTGCTTGTTCTTCCCTGTCTTGTTTGCTGTCATTGACCCCTGCCTGTACGACCACGATGTTTCTTATTAAAAGCTTGCAAGTGGATCTAAAGTCTTGTGATTACCCCTCCGTAACAGTTATATATAGATTTATATCATTTTCGCGAATGCTTATAGATCATTAAAATCAATTATAAAAATTGCTTATAGATAATTAAATCTTTGGTAACACTTTACAATAAGATCTAATTTTTTTAATTAGTTAATGCATTAATTTAATTTATTAAAAAGTATTGATTCATCTTTGTTAATATAAGTTAATAAAACTGTTCATGTTAGTTCATGGTATATTAACTAGCCTAATGTATATCAACTATGCATTTTAGGTAACTATGCATAATAAGGTATTACCGTATTTTTCGGACTATTTTTCGCACCTGAGTATAAGTTGCATTAGTCCAAAAATACGTCATGATGAGGAAAAAAACATATATAAATCGCACTGGACTATAAGTCACATTTATTTAGAACCAAGAGAAAATATTACCATCTACAGCCGCGAGAGGGCGCTCTGTGCTGCTCAGTGTAGACTACAGGAGCAATGAGCAGCATTAGAGCGCCCTCTCGCGGCTGTAGATAGACAGTAATGTTTTCTCTTAGTTAATTTCTCTCGGTTCATGTCAAATTAATTTTGATAAGTCGCACCTGACTATAAGTCGCAGGACCAGCCAAACTATGAAAAAAAGTGTGACTTATAGTCCGGAAAATACGGTAGTACATTTTGAACATAATATTAACTAAGATTCATAAATGCTATATAAATAGTGTTCGTTTTAACCAATATAGTTAGTGTTACCAAAGTTGTATATATTTTATTTTTGTGTCAGGGTGTTAAAGTCGGCATGAAATCAAATTTGACAAATCTTATTTTTATATGTAATATTGTAGTGTGCATTATAAATGATTTATCTGTGCACTTCATTATTTTTTTTTAAAATTCATGTACCCTTATAATCTTTAATCAAATACATTACCCTACCATCCCCCCTCGAAACGACCTCTCTTCTCTTTCGGTCACGTGCCATGGTGAAAGGGTGCAGCCAGAGCCGATGAGGGTGCGGCTATAGGTGTCTGTCCCGTTTCTGCAACGCCTCTCAGAGAAACTCTCGAGGGTGAACTTGAACGACAACTTCACTCGACTCATCTTGGTTTGCGGGAGGCTCGTATAAATATGGGCTGATTCCTGCCTGAAATTTAGCTCCTCGTTCTCGTCGCCGGGCTCCTCAATAAAAAATCCTTGATGGGAGGGTAACGGTGGAGAGCAATCATCCACAACTGAATGCAAACTAGCATTCAAATCTGCCTCCATTTTGTTTGCAACGCCCAACAATCCAATCAATTCCCCGATGGACGAAACCAAGCCCCGCCCTACATTTTTTTCTAATTTCAGAAGCCGTTTAACTCGGATATACGTCACAGCAAGGAAAAAATGACAATCTCAACTTCTGTTTCATGCCGACTTTAACCCTTTCATTACTGTGTGCTGACCATAACATCCAGACTGCTAAAAATAAATTATATAGCATTTATTTATATGTAAAATAATAAATTCACTATGGCAAAAACACATTGTAATGTATATTTCAAATAATGCAGTATGCGAAAGGTAAATGTGCAGATTAGTACTGGTTTAGTATTGGTAACTCTTTACAATGTTAAAGGTTAACAGTGTTTTTTATCTTAGTTTTTTTATGTTCGTTTTTGGTATGACGAACACAGGTAGACGGGCTAGCCGATGAGCTATATGTGGGCATACTGAAGACTAAGGTTGATTTGTTTAGTTTAGTTTTAAAGCACATTTAAAAACAGGTGTTGAAACCAAAGTTCTGTACAACAATGTAAAATAAACTTAAAAACATACATCCTCAATATAACAAAAGGACAAATGAAAGATACACCCTCAAACAGAATTAAAACAAACAGAATACAAATCAATCTTCAAAGAAGATTTATACAAACAAATAGAAGGGGAAGATCGTTCCAGATCCTAGAAGATGCCATAGCAAAAGCCAGGTAGCCTTTGGTTTTAAAATGTGAATGAGGGACTGAGAGGAGAAATTGACTATGATGACCAAAGTGATCTAGAGGTATTTTGTGGGTGATCGGTGCCTATGCTTTTCACCTCGGTAAAAACTGATCTAATGCTGGCAAAATTGAAAAACATGCATAGGATAAACATGTCAAAAAAACATCTGATCAGTCAAAAATAAAGCATTAAGTTTTAAAGGGGTACATTTTCAAAATGTTTTTAAATGTTACTGCATTGCAACATAGATAAACACTTTAAATCAATATCTCTGCATAGAAACTCTGACCTAATGTGATAAACACATACCACCTGGTATTCTGAAGCTGAAGTTGATGAACTTGCTGACGAACATAAGGATAAGTAGCACCCAGCCACAAGCACCAACCAGCAACCAATGACGGCGCATCATTGGCACACGAACAGGATGTCAAATCCTACAAAAAAATAAATAAATCAAAACATAAAAAAACATGATTAGTTTCTACGATTAAAATTTTTTGATGCATTACAATTTACATAACACAGAATCTTTATTTTCTACATAGTTATGCTAATACATATGGCCACTTCTGTTATGTATACAGTGCAACAGTGAGAGAGAGAACAAAAAAAGTATATCTTATATATATATATATATATATATATATATATATATATATATATATATATATACACACACACACACAGAATTGTTGGCATTTTTGCAGATTTAAAAAAAAAAAAAAAAAGTATATCACATGGTCCTAGGTATTATATAAGACCTTACATCTCACAGTGCATGTCAGAGCAAATTAGAATAATGAGGTCAAAGGAACTGCCTGAAGAGCTCAGAGACAGAATTGTGGCAAGGCAGAGATCTGGCCAAGGTTACAAAAACATTTCTGCTGCACTTAAGATTCCTAAGAGCACAGCATGGAGCCAAAAGAGTCTCAATACAGATAAATGCACACACTACATTCACATATGCACACACGATTCATAAATACACACACAGGATACACAAATGTGTTTTGGATGCAATATAGAAGTCACTTTAATTATAATATTCGGTCCCTACATGAAGAGAGAGTCAGTGGTCCACTGAGAGAGGAAAGTGTCTCTCCAGCTGCGCAAAGTGAGTCGCCGGCTGCGTGAGGAAAGGGAATCGTTCGCTCAACTTCGCTGGGTGAGGAAAGTGAATCGTTCGCTGAGGAAAGTGAGTCGCTCGCTGCGTGACTCGTGAGGAAAGTGAGTCGTTCGCTGCGTGACTCGTGAGGAAAGTGAGTCGTTCGCTGCGTAAGGAAAGTGAGTCGTTCGCTGCGAGAGGAAAGTGACTCTACGGCTGCGGAAAGTGAGTCTCCTGCTGCGCAAAGTGGGTGTCCGGCTGCGCAAAGTGAGTCGCCGGCTGCGTGAGGTAAGTGAGTCGTTCGCTAAGGAAAGCGAGTCGTTCGCTGCGTGAGGAATGTGAATCGTTCGCTGAGGAATGTGAGTCGTTCGCTGATTGAGGAAAGTGAGTTGTTCGCTGAGGAAAGTGAGTCGTTCGCTGATTGGCTTATAAGTGAACAATCCCCCACGTGGGGTGCATTCTTGTGATTGGCTCAAACAAGGGAGATATCTGATTGGTTGCAGATCATTCCCTGTTTAAAAAAAGGCATTTGTGTGTCGAGCCAAGTCAGAGGAGTCTCAAAATTCACACACAAATGCAGTGAAGTTCACAGACCGCAAGCAGTTTGTAAATCAAGATATATGTGTGTGTGCATCAGAAATACATTTCTGAATTTTGTCCTGTGCATTTGTGAATCTTGAGAGCATTTGTGAATGTTGTTTGCAATTCTGAATTGTATATGCATTTCTGAATTTTGTGTGCATTTCTGAATTTTGTAAGCATTTGTGAATCTTCTGTGCTTTTTAAATTCTGTGTGTGCATTTGTGAATTTTGTGTGCATTTGTGTATCCTGTGTGTGTATTTATGAATTATGTATGTGCATGTATGAATCCTATGTGTGCATATGTGAATGTAGTGTGTGCATTTATCTTTATTGATACTCTTTTGGCTCCATACACAGGGGCCTCCATAATCCTTAAATGGAAGACATTTGGGATGACCAGAACCCTTCCTAGAGCTGGCCGTCCGGCCAAACTGAGGTATTGGGGGAGAAGAGCCTTGGTGAGAGAGGTAAAGAAGAACCCAAAGATCACTGTGGCTGAGCTCCAGAGATTGAGTCGGGAGATGGGAGAAAGTTGTATAAAGTCAACCATCACTGCAGCCCTCCACCAGTCGGGCTTTATTATTTATTATTTATTTATTTATTGCAGTGTGTAATTATTGCTTAATTTAATTTTCATTTTGCACTGTACGTTGCACAAATGTATTGGAAAATGTAAATATAAATACAGAAATGTATTGCCATTTTACATATTGCATTGTCATTTTACATATTACATTCCGAACTGAATATCGCCACCCATATGCTTCCATACATATGGGGAACTGCATATAAATGGAAAGTCCCATAGAAGAACTGACCATTTTTTTCTAATTATTAAAAATTGTATCTATAATATATATTTATAGATGAGGACTTTTGCAGGGTTGTGTGATTCTGATATCACTGCTCATGAGCTCAAAAAGGCAGTGAAATGCCTCTCTTTGAACAAGTCCCCGGGTTGTGATGGTCTAACATCCAACTTTTACCGTCATTTCTGGGACTTGCTTAAGGAAGACTTTATTTTAATGTTAAAAGAGGCAATTGATAATCTATCTTTTCCTCCAACAATGAATCAAGGAGTAATCACTTTAATCCCAAAACCTGGCAAAGACCCAAAAAATTTAGATAATCTTAGACCTATTACTTTACTGAACACTGATTATAAAATTATTACACATGTTTATACTAACAGATTAAAATCCAATTTGGACAAAATTATTAGTGACTCTCAATCTGGCTTTATGAAAAATAGATCGATTCACAACAACATTCGCTTAGTTCTAGACCTTTTAGATTATAGTCACTTAATAGAAGACGATGGATTTATTATTTTTCTTGATTTTTATAAGGCTTTCGACTCGATTGAACACCCTTTTATTTTCCAGTGCCTTAAACATTTTGGATTTGGGGACAATTTTCGTAACATCATTGAATCTCTATATGATAATGCAAACAGCTCAGTCTCATTACCAGGTGGCACTACGCCGAGGTTCTCTATCAAACGAGGAATCAAACAAGGTTGCCCAATATCTCCTTTTTTGTTTATTATTGCCACTGAGATGCTATCTATTTTTGTCAAAACCTTGAATATTGCTCCTTTAAATGTGTTTGGTAAACCCTTAATTATAAGCCAATTAGCAGACGATACAACTGTTTTTATGAAACATTTAACAGAGGTCCCAAAGATAATAAAAACCATTGATACTTTTTCCAAAGCCTCAGGACTCAAACTCAACCTAAACAAATGTGAACTAATGCCAATCCATCATTGTGTATTAACAAATGCATACAACATTCCCATAAGGACAGTTGTCAAATATTTAGGTATACATATTTCTAAAGATGTCACTGTAAGAGAAAACAAGAATATAAATGAGGTATTGAAGAATTGCGAAGCTAAACTTAATCTCTGGTTGCTAAGAGATATCAGTTTACTGGGCCGAGTATTTTTGACTAAGATGGAAGGCATCTCTAGGTGTATCTATCATGCATATTCATTAGCTATCTCTAGCAGAGCCGTGAAAAAGATTAACCAAATTAATTTTGCTTATATTTGGAAAAGGAAAACCCATTATTTTAAAAAAGCTGTAATGACCAAAGAATATAAACATGGTGGTTTACAAGCCATAGATTTCGATTTCATAAACGGAACCTTAAAAAAATAAACTGGTTAAAGTCCCTTTTAAGTAATGAAATTTTTTGGTTTCATATTCCTTGAGAAATTTTTAAGAAATTAGGTGGTATTGATATGTTATTAAGATGTGACTTCACCATTCAAAAATTACCTATTAAGCTATCCCTTTTTCACCAGCAAGTGCTTTTATATTGGAAGATGTTGTACAGTCATAATTTCACCCCACACAGTACACCAATTTGGAACAACAGATACATCCTGATTAAAAACAAATCAATTTATAATAAGGAATTAATGGATAAAGACATCTGGTCTGGGATTCACTTTATTGATGGAGAAGGTTGTATAATGTCCCATGAAAATTTTTGTTTGAAACACAACTTTTTGTGTTTCCATTCGATAACTAGAGCAATTCCTGCCTCCATTCTGGGCCTAATTAAGGGAAACCTTTTAAACTCTGTGACTGTCACTCCCTGTCTTCCACGTCTTTTAGTGGGCGGTTGTGACTTTGCATCCACCAAATTCCCCAATAAAAAAATCAGAAGTCTTTTTAATGAAATCTCCTATCCAATGTTTTCCTTCCGAAACTCCAGAGCTAACTTCTTTTCAAAGGACATACACTCTCTAAGAACCAAATATCTTAAATTCCCCATCTCTCCACAATCTAAAGAAATGCATTTTACAATTTTAAATGGTATATATCCTTCAAATGAATTTCTACATCTGCGATTTGGCTTTGACAGAAATAGCTGTGTTTTTTGTAAAGGTATAGAAACCACAGAACACTTATTCTTCCAATGTCCTTTCATAGATGCTTTGTGGACTGACATTCATGACTGGCTCCTTTCTAATATCTCACTAGATCTCTTTATTCAGAATGATATTATTTATGGCATTACCATACAAAACAATGATTTAGATTTTTTGATTAACAATGTCCTGATTCTTTGTAAATTTTACATACATAAATGTAAATACAGGTATAAGTTTTCTGTTTTTCACAATGACTTTTTCCTTAACTAAAGCCTTAAAGAGAATGAAATGCAAATATGCAATTAAACTTGATAATTTAATTGAAAGATACGATTTGCTGAACAAGTCCTAGCCCCTAGTATGTTTCTTACAATGTTTTCTGACAATGTTCTTTATGATTGTTAAAAGATGCACTATTTTTGTTTTGTCTTTTATTTGTTGCACCCGATCTATTTTCAAGGAATACTACTGAAATTTCATGCCACTTTGTTTTGTAAATGGAACTGTCAATAAAAAAAAAAAAGTTTCCTTTCTAATGGAATCAGCCATTTTGAACGAAAAGTTTGATTTGAACGATTCAATAAATACTTAAACCATGAAAAAAAATTGTATCTTTATCGCCTCTAAAGTGTAATAATTCCTATATGAAAAATAACCATGGTTTTATTATAGTAAAACCGTAGTAACCCATGGTTTTTTGGCGTGTTGACTTCCATTTGTATAACCACAGATTTACTACAAATACCATGGTTATACTATGGTTAATTTAGCAAAACCATGGTTAATTTGTGGTTACCATGGATTAACTATAGTAACCAGTTTTTTGGTTTTATTTGTAGTAAAACCATGGTTTATTTTCGTAAGGGATAACTCCCTCTAAAATCTAATAATTTCACATTTCAATCTTTCCTAAGAACTCTGCTATGATTTGAAAGGTCGAAAAATATAGTAACACACAACCGTTAAAACACCAATGAGACGGTTTCATCGGGGGCACGCGCCTGGACCTAAGTTAACTTCCGGTCTGTGTTGTGTATATCGGTCTGGCTGCAGTGCCATCTACAAACGCAGTTAAAGCCAAGGTGATTAGTAGACTGAAGTTGGGCTCAGGTGGCTGTGCTGCGGGATGTGTTTCCCATACATTTATTTATTTTTGGAGACTCGCCACAATTTTAAAACTGATCGATTTTCAAAAAGGCTTCGTTAAATAAACATGAGTAACGTAACGTACTGCACGTTTAATAATAATAATTCCTTACATTTATGTTTAAATATCAAAACGAGGCACGGGTGTTTTTATATCGCTGTATTTCTGAAACAAGACTTGCATGTTATATGCGTGATAAAGCAGCGTGTGAGCGTACCAGCTCTGCTTTGTTTACAGCTGTTAGGGAAACCTCTATTTCTCGCGCTTTATGTCTATGCTTTAAAACATCTCCTGCTGGCAAATAATGAATTAGCATTTTCATTAAGTCCGCCTGATCCACACAGAAAACACATTTTGTTTGTTATCAAAAAATATCTACTCTAGAGGGACTTGGCTGTTGTTATTGATTCTATTTGGAGTCTACCGGAAGTTAAGTTAGGTCCACAAAAGCGCTCACGCGCATTAACGTTTGTTTATGTTGATGCCGTTGAAACCGTCTTATAGAAAGAAGTACAAAAAAGAAATCGAGAAATGAGCGTCTAACGTTAAATGAAAAGTGCTCTGAAAGCGTTCTCTCTCTCTGTGTGTGTGTGTGTGTGTGTGTGTTTTTTCCCTTCAGTACCGTAATCAAGATAATACGCACGCATACGAATTTCAATCGCGGCTGGCTTGACCGTGTTTTTCTGAAGTGCAGCTGGCTTGACCGGCGTAATCGAACGCACTGAATAGTGGAATATCATAGGTATCGAAGCATTAGTCTAGGGCTGTCTTCAAAAACCGACCAGCTTAAAGGCTATGTATACAGGATATGAAACGATCATTGGAATCAAATTTGCCTTTGCTGCCTATATAGAGGCATCATTTTTAGGCTTTCGGTCGCAACCATTGACTGCCTGTATAACTAAATAGCCCATGCCAAACCTTCTCAATGTAAATCGTCAGTGCCTTCCGTCATCTCTTCTTGTCAGGGTTTCCACAATAACTGGGTGCTGTATTCCGGTGAACATTAGCTCCGTCCGTAATCCATCACTAGATAACACTGACTGTTCAGTTCACTAAGTGGCCTAAATCGAGTAGGGGAAGAAAAATTATGATCGAATTTCGACTTTGGCGTAATTACAGTGGGCCAGAGAGCGGTTCCGGCTTCTTCTTCGTGTTCTTCTGTGAATTAACTGGGGGTTGCAATCCAACTGTAACATACTGCCATCTACTGCTGTAGATTCTGTACTGTACTCTGACGAAGATGGATACAGAATAATTTACTATACCGTATTCTATATTTAAAATAACATTTGGTTTCTACGGTTTCAATTTTGTGGAATATATTGGGGAAAGATGCCCCCCTTAAAAAACGTGCATTTAAAATTTTATTATTTTTACTAAAGATATTACAAAATAGCAACACTAATGCAAACTCAATGATTTTGAGGCCTAAAGGATTTAATGAAAAGCAAATATCAATTTATCCATCTAATTCATGGAAATACTTAATAACCCCATTAATTACAATAAGTACAAAAGGTTAAAAATTAGCCTTTTGAGGTTCCTTCTACATTGCAACTGTGGGAGAACCTTAAAGGATCTCTTTTTTTAACTTTTTGAAAAGGTTCTGATTGAGTAAGTGAATCTCTACTTAAAGGTGCACTAATGACCCTCATGGATTCCTTTTTTAACCTTTTTCTAGATAGCAATAATATTATTATTATGATTATGCAAACTTATTATTATATATTACTATCTTAATCTAATTTCACTATATAGATGGACCCAGGTGATAAAGCAAGCACTCATAAATATATAAATTATTTTACTGTGTGTGTGTGTGTATATGTGTGTACACACACACACACACACACACACACACACACACATATATATATATATATATATATATATATATATATATATATATATATATATATATATACATACACACACACACACACACACACATATATATATATATATATATATATATATATATATATATATATATATATATATATATATATATATATATATATATATATATATATATATATATATATATATATTGGGGGGGTGGGGGAGGGTTCTCCTCTGACCAGACGAAACTAGCAGTTCAATTCCAGGCTGCAGCAAAATCAGATTGTGCAGAAGAATCATCTGTTTCTTGTGGTTTTGTCCTGGTGGTCGTCTGAGACAAGGTCTTTACAGGGGATCTGTATCTTGGGCTCTAGTTTTCCTGGTCTCCGCTGTCTTTCAGGGATGTAGAGGTGACCCTCTGATCTGGATACAGACTGGATCTGGTGGCTACGGTGACCTCGGAATAAGAGAGAAACAGACTAATATTAGCGTAGAGGCCATTCTTCTAATGATGAAGCAAGTACATCGGGTGGTATGGGAAGTGTTCCCGGTTCCGGTTTACCTAATTAATGCAGCCTAAAAATCCTTTGGATATTTGGATATTAAAAGCATATTAGTATGTTATGTGTAAGCCAGGTTAAAGAGATCTAGGTCTTATTCTAGATTTAAACTGCATTATTATCAAACTGCCTGAGTTTTGAGAACGTAGCGGACGTAGAGGATTATAATGTAAAAGGAGCTAATTCAAATAGTGAGGTGCTAAACCATTCAGGGCTTTATAAGTAATAAGCAATATTTTAAAATCTATACGATGTATGATAGGGAGCCAGTGCGGTGTTGACAGGACCGGGCTAATATGGTCATACTTCCTGGTTCTAGTAAGATCTCTTGCTGCTGCATTTTGGACTAGCTGTAGTTTGTTTACTAAGCGTGCAGAACAACCACCCAATAAAGCATTACAATAATCTAACCTTGAGGTCATAAATTCATGGATTAACATTCCTGTATTTGACATTTAGAGCATAGGTCATAATTTAGATATATTTTGAGATGTAAAAATGCAGTTTTACAAATGCTAGAAACATGGCTTTCTAAGGAAAGATTGCGATCAAATTGCACACCTAGGTTCCTAACTGATTAAAGCTAAAGCTCTGCTTTTTTTTAAGCTCTACTTTACTTTTACTTTTTTATGTTCTATAAAATAGACAGCAACGATATAAAAGTAATATGAGTTATAATGTTAATAATATTTGAGTAAGAATGTTTATACAAAATTTTACTAGGTTCTGCTCGCGAATAACTTTATAGTGTGCTTAATAATAATTCATCTTTAGCTTCTGTTTGTGAACATCTGCTCTGGTGTAAATGTGTTAAAAAAATGTATACTCTGTCATTGGCATTGATGATCATCTGAGGGCTAAATGTATCAAGCAAGCTGTAAATGAGTGTTCCATCGAAAGACATGTGTATATACACGCATCATTTCTTATCAGTGATGCAATTTATTATCAGCTGTGCATCTTCTGGTAATTGCTAACAACTGTTACGATTTTCACTTAGGACTGTGGCTGCATCACTGGCATAATTACACAAGAAAGTCACACGTGTCGTTCAGTTTTGAGTTTACTGGAAAATCATACTAAGTGCACAGTACAGTAATTGTACTTTTATTATGCATAGACTATATGATAATATTATTTGTGGTTAGTGTTAAAATGTAGTTTCTTTGTTATTGGCACTGTATGGGAAAAAATGCTAACAATTGTTTTTAAAATTATTTTAGGACTGAATACACCACTCTTGCCTTTACCTGCATCTCTCACAGGAAGGAGACGCTCATTCAGTTTTCAGCTCTATTGAGAATCTTAGAGTAAGTGTGCATTCACTATTTTATTGTGATTTGGTTTTCACGTGATTTGTTTGATCTGTGGTAAACTATGTTTGCTATGTGGTAATTGTGCTCATTGTTTCGATAAATTAGTGCTAGTATCAGTGAACATCATAATAATGTTAATAATGTAATCTAAATTTCTTATGGCACAATTATGTTTTCATAGCCTATATAAGGAACAACAGGGGCATAAAACTGCTTTGGGCGTATATATACAGTCTATGATGTCTACCGGCTCCAGGTCTGCAGCCTCCCCCTACTCAGCAATGACCCAAAGCAGCTCTTCTGATTGGCTGAAACTCTGTATTCTCTAAACAGTTAATATCCAGCCTTCAAACTTCCCAACTACTACCTTTTCAAAATTTTAAATGGTCGGAGATGATTTTATTATAAGTACAGTGTAGTCCATGAGATCCACAACCAGTATTTTAGATCCGGTTCCCTGCTCAGTCATTATGAACTGCCTTGCATCAGTCTGCCCTTTTATGACTTCAATTGTGAACTTGTCATTGACTTCTGGAATTGTTCCTCCAGAACTAAAAATAGCTGCCATTACACCAGTCCTTAAGAAGACTGGTTGTGATGTATCTGATTTATCAAATTACAGGGCAATTTCTAACTTCCCATTCTTGGCTAAAGTTCTAGAGCGTGTTGTGGCTGTTGAGTTAAATAATCAACTAGCTCTGAACAGTCTCTTTGAACCTTTTCAATCTGGGTTCAGAAGAGAGCATAGTACTGAAACCGCTTTAATTAGGGTCGCAAATGATCTTCTTTTCGCGGCGGATTCCGGTGCATGCAGTATTTTGGTCTTGTTAGTCCTCAGTCCTGCTTTTGACACTATATGTCACTCTCTTCTGCTCGACAGGCTGGAAAATTGGTTGGGTCTTTCTGGAGCTGTCCTCAATTGGTTTCGGTCTTATTTAACGAATCGTGCCCAGTTTGTTGGCTTGGGTAACTACAAATCAGATACCATGCCTGTTCGACAGGGAGTTCCTCAGGGTTCAGTATTGGGTCCAATATTATTTAACATTTATATGCTTCCACTTGAGCAGATCATTAGAAAACATGGTCTTGGGTATCACTGCTATGCAGATGATACGCAGATTTACATCACCACTAGTCCTGATGTCCATTGCTCATTAATAGCTTTGCATGGTTGTTTAGCAGAGATAATTATCTGGATGCATAACTTCCTGAAGCTGAATGGCTCCAAAACTGAACTGATGCAGATTGGTACAGTGGTGGCTACTCGTAAGGCCGAGCAGATCAGTTTGTTTGTTGATTCCTGTACGGTAATCCCCACTCCACAGGTGCGAAATCTTGGTGTCATTTTTGATCCACAATTATCATTTGAATACATCTCTAAAATGGCATTTTTCCACTTGAGAAACATAGCTCGACTTAGACCTTTTCTCTCTTTTGCAAACACAGAAAGGCTTATACATGCCTTCATAACAAATAGATTAGATTATTGTAATGCCTTGATCTCTGGCCTTCCAGCTAAATCGTTGAGCAAGCTTCAGTATATACAAAATTCTGCCGCTGGTGTGCTCACTTGTACTTCTCCTCATGAACACATTACTCTGGTTCTTTCACAATTACACTGGCTTCCCGTAAATGCGAGAATTGATTTTAAAATTCTTATTTTAACATACAAGGCACTTCATTGGACTGCACCTGAGTATCTTTGTGATCTCATCAGTCCTTATATTCCATCACGCTCTCTTCACTCTACTAACTCTCTTTCACTTCACCAGCCATCATGTAAGCTAAAGACCATGGGGGAAAGAGCATTTTCATACAAGGCCCCTAAGCTATGGAATGTGCTTCCTCTGCCCGACAGAAATGCACCAACGTTGGGTTATTTTAAAAAAAGTTGATTAAGACACATTTATTTAAGACTGTCTTTCTCTAATGAATTGTTGTATTGCTTTTGGTGTTTTGTTTTATTTTATTTATTACTTTATTACTGTAGCGCTTTGGGTTTAAGAAAAGCGTATTACAAATAAAATGTATTGTATTATTATTACAGATGCACAACTCACTTTTGAACCAAATATCTCGGTGCAAAAGGGAGAGCGCTTGAAACTTGTACCTGTCAGTTGTAAGCGAAAAACAGTGTTTGAGATTCGTCGCAGCAGATTGAAGCAGCTGTAGTTATGTACTTTATGTTTGTGTTAGAAAATTATACAAGACATTTCTGAGAAAATATTCTACAAGTGTGCAACTCTCATTGGATGAATTCACGTTCTGATTTGCGGATGTGCAAAATTTCTCCACCACTTCACATTTCTTGATGCGTGTGTGTAAATGCTGGGTTGGGGGTTTGATTCCCCAGGAACACATGATAGGTAAAAATTGATAGCCTGAATGCACTGTAAGTTGCTTTGGATCTGTGTCTGTTAAATGCATAAATTTAAATGCGTTTTGCACCATATTCACTGCAGCAATTGTATCAAAAATGTGAGCGTACGAGTTTCTTAATTTGTGATTTGTAGAAAGGGATTTTTGCAGCTGCAATGAATAATTTGAGAAGGTGTAACTGTTGTGTTGTGTTTGTGAGAGAGATAAAAATCTCTACAAGTTTGCAACTCTTAAAAAATTTATCTCCGTGACTTCAAATTTTCTGATACACGTGTGGCTTTTCTCTACAACTACAAATCGCACTGTCACAGGTGTTGTTTTGACTCAAAAATACCTTCATAGACATGCCAATCAGTTAATCAATTCAAAACACCTGCAAAGCTTTCCTGAGACTTTTTAAAATGGTCCCTCAGTTTGGTTTACTATGCTACACAATCATGGGGAAGACTGATGATCTGACAGTTGTCCAGAAGACAATCACTGACACCCTTCACAAGGCCACCGGTAAGCCACAACCATTCATTGCCAAAGAAGCTGGCTGTTCACAGAAGTGCTGTATCCAAGCATGTTAACAAAAAGTTGAGAGGAAGGAAAATATGGAAGAAAAATATGCACAACCAACAGAGAGAACTGGGCGCAGACTTATGAGAATTGACAAGCAAATTCAATTCAAGAATTTGAGTGAACTTCACAGGGAATGGAAAGAGGCTGGGGTCAAGCCATGAAGAGCCAGCACACACAGACGTGTCAAGGAATTTGCTGAAGCACAGACAACATCAGAGGTGTCTTACCTGGGCTAAGGAGAAGAACAGGACTGTTACCCAGTGGTCCAAAGTCCTCTTTTCATATGAGCGCAAGTTTTGTATATCATCTGGAAACCAAAGTCCTAGAGTCTGGAGGAAGGGTGGAGAAGCTCATAGACCAAGTTGCTTGAAGTTCAGTGTTAGATTTCCACAATCTGTGATGATTTGGTGTGCAATGTCATCAGCAGATGTTGGTCCATTGTGTTTTTTGAAAACCAAAGTCACTGCACCCATTTACCAAGAAATTTTGGATCACTTCATGCTTCCTTCTGCTGACCTTTTTAAAGATGCTGATTTCATTTTCCAGTAGGATTTGGCACCTACCCACATTGTGTCAGGAAGCAGCCTGGATTTCAGATGTGGGTATAATTAACTTTATTTAATAGACAATAATCAGAATAGGTCCCTTCTGCAGATCGGAAACCACAGCTGGCACAAGCAACAATGATGGCAGAGGATAAGTATTTGGCAAGGCGGGGGGTGGGGGGTTGAGCGATCACCAGCAGGGTTAAGGGGATAAGAAAACACAGGTTTAATGCTAGTGACATAAAACACAGGGTGAACCCGACCAAGAGCAGGAAGGAGCTTAAGCCTGATTGCCATCAGATTAACCACCTTGGTTATGCATCAGGTTCCTGTGATTGAAACAGAGGCTGTTAATAACCTACAGCAGTGGTTTTCAAACCCTGGGTCGCGAGAATTAAAAAATGGGTCGCCAGTGATTTTTTTTTTTTTTTTTTTTTTTTTTTTTTTTACTAAAATAATTAATTCAGTTTTCTAATCATAATAATATTAATAATAATAACTTTGAATAGAAGTACACTGAAAAATCATTCAAATACATGCAAAATAAATAAATTAAAAATTAAAAAATGAAAAAAAAATATTGCGCGCAGTGTTGTTGATACAGCCATTTTCTTTTTCTCACTGAGATGATGCAACATCTTAGGTAGCGTGACATTAGTAGCCCATATTTAATTTATTTTATGCTGAACATGAGCAAGCCAAAGTCAAAAAGCATTTATGATTTTTTCACAAGAAAAGAAGGCTAGAGACAGAGACCCCTTTAAATGAAGCAGCAGAAAACGCAGCCATTCGTCAAACCCTGCCGCAAACAGCGGAGAGCAGGGAAGATAATGAAGGCGATGCATGTGAACAGAGTAGCAGTACTTGCCCAGCAAAGAAAAAGCAGAAATCCGGAGTAAGGCCATATAAAGATGATTTTTTGAAGTTTGGGTTTGTCAACTGTTCGGACGCAGTCCGTGCTGCAATACCAATGTGCGTAATATGTGGTGAAAAGTTGGCAAATGAAAGTTTGAAACCAGCGAAGTAGGAAAGCCATTTATGTACACGTCATGCAGATCTTGCGGACAAAACATTATCTTTTTTTCAGAGGAAGTGTCAAGAAATTAAGTCATCAGCTCAGTTACTCAGCAGAAGTGTGACATACAATGACAAATTGCACTTGGCATCTTATAAAGTTTCATATCGTGTTGCCAAAGAAAAAGCACCACACACAATTGCAGAGCAATTAATATTGCCTGCTGCACTAGACATAGTTAATACAGTTCTGGATGAAAAGGCAACTGAAAAGCTAAAACTAATTCCTCTTAGTGACAATACGGTGTCACGTCGAATTGTGGATATTGCCCAGAATTTAGAAGAACAGCTCATAGCGAGACTGAAGTCAGCGAGGGATTTTGCTATTCAGCTGGATCTGACGTTGCATCAAGCGCTATGTTACTTGTTTATGTTCGGTACATTTGGCAAGGTGAATTTCTTGAAGATCTTCTGTGCTGCCTAACTTGGCCTTCTAGCGCATCAGGAGCACATATTTTTGAACAATTAAATGCATTCATAACAAAAAGCGGTCTGGATTGGGCCAATTGCAAAGGCATCACCAGCGAAGGGGCGGCCAACCTCACTGGCAAAAATAGTGAAGTTGTCAGAAGGATTAAGGATGCAGCAGGACAAAACATTGTTTTTGATACCATTGTTTTATTCATCGTTTAGCGTTGGCATCAAAAGGAATCCCACCTGAGCTTGAAATAGTGATGAGAGACACTGTCAAAGTTGTGAACTACATTAAAGGCAGTGCTCTTAATAGCCGACTATTCGAGGCCCTGTGTGTTGGGAGCCGAGCACAAACATTTACTCTTTCATACAGACGTGAGATGGCTGTCGAAGGGTAGGGTGCTCAGCCGAGTGTACGAATTGAGGGATGAAATACGTGCTTTTCTTACTGATAAATTGTCACCTCTCGCAAGCCAATTCAGTGATGAGAAATTGCTTAACCCATTCTTATCTGGCTGACATATTTTCTGTTCTAAACGAACTGAATCTAAAACTACAAGGATGGGAAGACAACATTTTCAGACATTGCGAACAAATTCAGGCTTTCCAGAAATCATTCGAACTGAATGAAACACATTGAAGAAAACGATGTGCCCATCGAATCGGTCGCTGGCCTGACGCGTCTCATTCAGTCATATATGGATGCACTGATGGGGAAATTTTCTCGCTACTTTCCCCAGGCGAAGTTCGATGAATTAAAAGACAAGCGGTGGGTGAAAAATCCCTTTGATTTTGAAACTCCAGATTCAATTGCTGAACTGAATTTAACTCCTTCTGAAGAATCAGAAATGATCCAACTAACCAGTGACAACACTTTGAAAACTCGTCAAAAAACAGCAAAATTGTCTTCGTTCTGGATTGGCCTCTTCACCGAGTATCCCATGCTGAGCAAAGCAAGCATTTCATTGCTAGTACCCTTCACCACTACCTATATGTGTGAAACTGGATTCTCAGTTTCACTCGTTCGCTCCACCGGCAGCAAGACTCACTCACACTCGTTCGCTCCATCGGCAGCAACTCACACACACTCATTCGCTCCATCGGCAGCAACACACACACACACTCGTTCGCTCGTTCGCTCCATCGGCAGCAACAAACACACACTTTAAAGAGTTCAGTGAACATGAGCCTTGTCTTCTGTCACACACACACACACGCACACACACACACACACACACACACACACACACACACACACACACACACACACACACACACACACTTATTTCAGATCAATAGGATAATTGTTTTCCTTCTGTTTCCTTATTTTTTTGCTTTTAAACAGTTGTGTGTGTGTGTGTGATTTTGGTTGGGTTACAGTTGTTTGTTACTTGTTCTGTTCTGAATATCACATTTAAAAGATTTGTTGTGGAATGTTTTGTGTATTTTTTAAGCATGCAGCAAATGATAGTAGGCTTTTAATTGGTTAAAATTCTTATGATGGTTAATGGTTAACAGGTTAATGAGCATCCCATAGCTAGATCAAATTAGTGCAGAATCAACTTTGCATTGCAGTCGCGTCAATGATCATCCAGTGCACATGCATCATCAAAAGCGGTTGTTATTGTTATTCTTATGCTTGGCTTAAGAATAAGCCTATGGGTTGCGTAAAAAAAAAAAAAAAAAAAGGGTCGCTCTTGAAAAAGTTTGAAAACCACTGACCTACAGCACACTCAAAAGGAGACATACCTGAAACCACCACTTGAAGGGAGTTATGAGTGTATTCCATCCAAGAGAGCTGTTGGCACCAGGAACTCTGATTGTTGGATGTCAGACAGCGGAGCATTTTTTCAAGATCCTGGTTGGCCCGCTCGCATTGCCCATTGGTCTGAGGATGGAAACCGGAGACAGACTCACAGAGGCCCCGATCTCTTTCCAAATCCGGGCGATGAACTTAGGACCCCTATCTGAAACCACGTCCACCGGTAAACCATGAAGACGTGGTCCACAACCAGTTGGGTGGTCTACCGGGCGGAGGGCAGTTTGGGCAGGGGAATGAATTGAACCGCCTAAGAAAGTGAGACCACAGTGAGAATTACAGTGTTACCCTTCAATGGGGGAAGCCCAGAGACAAAATCAAGGCCAATGTGTGACCACTGATGGGAAGGGTCAGGAAGAGGACTAAGCAGACCATCAGGAGGGTGATTTACTGGCTTACATTGGGCACATGTGGGGCAGGCCAACACAAACTGTCTGACATCTGCAGCCATAACAGGCCACTTGAAGCATTGACAGATGGCAAACAACGTTCTCCCAATCCCTAGATGGCAGACCAGCCTGGACGCATGACCCCCCTGAACCGGCCTCCTCTACTTGCCACTTGATGCCCCAAGAAAGAGCTCCTACCACCACCCCTTCAGGGAAGGATGGCTTCACGTGCACATAGCAAGCTGTCAAACAAGCCACCCACACAACACCCAAAACCCAGACTAAGGAACAGGTGTTCAAACCAGAGACCCGGCACACTGCAAAAAGAATAAAAAAATGGTTAAATGACCATGGAGTTGGAGTGCTTGACTGGCCAACAAACTGACCAGACCTGAACCCCATTGAGAATCTATGGGCTATTGTCAAGACGAAAATGAGAAACAAGAGACCAAAAAATGCAGATGAGCTGAAGGCCACTGTCAAAGAAACTTGGGCTTCCATATCACCCCAGCAGTGCCACAAACTGATCACCTCAATGCCACGCTGAATATAGGCAGTAATTAAAGCTACACTGTAAAAAAATTCAGTAAAAATACGGGACAAAGTACTGTGTTAATATGAAGGAATTTTCCGTATTTTCTTTTTACAGATGTTTTACCCGTCTTTTGAATTACGCATTGCATTGTGGGAGCAAGAACCTCTCGAAAGTTGGTGCGAAAGGAGTGTGAGTCAAACGCCATTACATACAAGGATAACCGTCACGTTTCAGTCAGACTTCTCAGAAGGATAAACTTCGCGCTTCTGTGGTAAAAATAAAGATTTACATTTTGTTTGTGTTCTTTTTTTTATAATTTTTGCCACATAACCTGCTTCAGTAACATTAGTATTGCATTTTAGGTGCTATCAATCTGGCTCGTTTGTCGTTTGTTCTCGGCCGTTTTGCATGTCCTCACACAGTTAACGTATATAGAATTAGTAACGTTACAGATTAAGTTGATATTTGTGAATGTATATGTTACTGTAGCTCAACTGGTAGAGCACTGCGCTAGCAAGCAAGCAAGCGCAAGGTTGGGGGTTCGATTCCCCGGGAACACATGATATGTAAAAATTTATAGCTTGAATGCACTGTAAGTCGCTTTGGATAAAAGCGTCTGCTAAATGCATAAATTTAATTTTTTACATTTTTTACTGTGCCCTTTATTTATTTAATTATTAACTTATATTGGTTGGTGGTGTCATTTAGAATTGTTCCGTGCCAACCATGTATGTTGTAACTTAGCCTTAACGTTAGCTGTGGCAAATGAATTAAAATAATTTTTGAGTATTGGACAGTTTGGGCCGTCATCATAACGTTAACGTTACTTCTAATGAAATTGAAGGTGTCGGTACCACTGTGTTTTTTATATATTGACTGATCCTGAATCGGTCATTCAGGTGAGGCTGTGGTTTACACCAGTTAACGTTAGCTTAGCGCAGTTTTAAACGAAGCGTTCTACAAATGATTGGTGTGCGATTAGATGAGGCAATTTTGTCGTTATGCTGACGTGCAGTGTGTGTGAATTCAAATGTGTTTGATGTATTTTTCTTGTGTGGCCATAAAGATTGTGGAAGAAAATTTTCCTCATTCAACTGCTTTGCTGTTCATATGTCACGAACACATCCAGACAAGAGGGCCACACAAACTTGGAACCGGAATGTGTCTGTTCAGTTAAAGTGTTCAATGAGTTTGTGCAGTGCAGAATATGCAGACGTTAAAGGGTTTGTGTCTCACTTGAGTAGCCACATACAAGAGGGGCTGACTGTAACTTGTCCTTATGATGGATGTTCTAAGTCTTTTAATGTAAAGACATCATTTTCGTCTCATATTTCCAGATGTCATAGAAGGTGGGATGTCACCCAGATAGCACCTGTTTATCTATGTGAAGTTGCAGAACAGTCTTCTCCAGGTGAGGGAGCACATGATGTTGATATCGAACATAATGAAATTGATGTGATTAATACAGACCAAAGTGAAAATGAAGTGCAAGATACCTACACAAAAAGTCTAGCTCAGTTTCTCTTGGATTTGGAGGTAAAGTAATTAGTTCCAGCCTCCACAATTACAGTGATAGCAAATGAAATGCAAATTCTTCAAGATATTCAACAGGAATATACAATTGATGTGCTGTCTCAGGATCTTGAACAGTATGGTGTTTCTGCAGAGACCTTAAGATGTCTTGGGGAAAGTGCATATGAGCAGAGTCCTATGCACAAGGCCTTACATGCCAATGGTCCTTTAACTACCCACCATAGACGGCTGCAGTATTACAAATCGCAATATAACTATATTCAGCCTGTTGAAGTCACACTTGGCTACAATAATAGAGGCCAGAAGAGGCACTACCATTACATTCCAATACTGAAAAGCCTCAGTGCACTGCTTAAAGAGTGTAGTGCAACTCAGCAAAGCTTCAACCATCTTCATATTGAAGATGGTACACTCTGTGATTTCACTGATGGGCATGCCATTAGATCTAATGCCATGTTTGTTTCTGACCCAGACTCATTAAAGGTGATGCTTTTTCAAGACTCTTTTGAAGTGGCTAATCCTCTGGGATCTGCCAAGCATAAGCACAAAGTCTTAGCTGTCTACTTCACTCTGGGAAATTTCTGTCGACACAACCAATCAACTGTTGATCAAATACAGCTGGCACTTCTCTGCATAGAGAAAGACTGTAAATATTTTGGAGTGGACAGAATTTTCAGTAAGCTTGTGTCAGACTTGTGCGAGCTGGAGGTAAAGGGCATATCTGTTGAGGGAAAGAGATATACAGGCACTGTTGCATGCATAATGGGAGATAACCTGGGCTCTCACATGATTGGTGGGTTTATTGAAAATTTCAGTACTGCTGAGTATTTCTGTAGATACTGTTTAATGACAAGAAATGAATTTCACTCTAACCCTCTCACAGTTGTCACTCAGAGAGATCCTGGTGTTTATAATGAGTCTGTGCAGTTTTTGGAGAGACACCCTGAAGTGACCATGCATCAGGGCATTAAACACAACAGTGTTTTCAACAAATTGTCTAACTTCCACGTGTGTAACTCTGGATTACCACCCTGCCTAGCACATGATTTGTTCGAGGGTGTTGTTGATTATGACCTAGCGATGTGCTTTCACTACTTCATTAAAACAAAAATGTGGTTCAGTTACGAGTCACTAAATGACAGACTCAGATCATTTCCTGGTGAAAGCAGCAACAAGGCAAATGCTCTACCCAACAATGGAGCAAAGCTTGGAGGCCATGCGGCCCTAAACAGGTGGCTATTGAGGTTCTTGCCTCTTCTGGTCCATGACCGAATTGCAGATGCTGACGATGCTGTTTGGCAACTGGTACTACTACTGAGAGAGTTAGTTGAATTTGTCTGTGCACCTACACTTTCAGAGTCTCAGATTGCTTACATGACAGTGTTGATCGAAGAATATGTGGAAATGAGACAACAGTTATTTCCACATGTGAATCTCAGACCAAAACACGACTATCTGCTTCACTATGCTGACTTGACTTTACAGTTTGGTCCACTGATAGATACTTGGACCATGCGCTTCGAAAGTAAGCATAGCTATTTCAAAAGGTGCATCAGGTCAAGTAAAAACTTCAAAAATGTGACCAAGTCTCTTTCACACAGACATCAGTTGTTTCAAGCATATCAGAGTTGCGGCAATGTATTTAGCCAGCAGGTTCAAGTTTCAGACTCCACTCGTTTTTATCCAAAGCTCTATGATAGTAGCATAAGAGAAGCAGTTGCAGACTTTGGACTTACATCAATTAACTCAGTTGTCACAGATAAAGTCCAAGTTAGAGGTACTTCGTACACAAATGGTATGCATGTCTTACTGAACTACACCAAAAGACAGCTACAGTTAGGGCAAATTTTCACGGTAGGAAATCCAGTGTTTCCTCCGTGTCATGTTTTGTGGTTGTTTTTGTACTTACGTTGTCTCCATGTGCTCGTTTAGTTGATTGTGGTCACCTGGGTGTTGATTGTCTCGCTCCAGCTGATCCTCATCACCCCTCAGCTACATATACTCACCTCGCTCTCTGTCTGTTGTCAGATCCTCACTCATGTTGCAGTCTCCCTGTTGGATTACCGTCTCCCGTGTTAGTGTTCTGGATTGTGTTCGTGTTGTCGTCTTCGTGTGAGTGTTCCGGTCACTTCCTGGTTTCATCCATTGACCGTCCACACCGTCACCACCGACTTCACCATCCAGCACTTCTCACGCCACTGTAGACCTTCCGTCACCATTGCCCACATCCTGGACTGTGCCTTCATCCTTCTGTTTCGCTGTATTTTCTACCATCAATAAACAACCATTCTAATTACCTGCAATTGCTTCCTCCTCTCTTACGAGCCGTCACAGTAGGATCTGACCATCATGGAAGCAGCAGGCAATCGCTCCCCATCTCATCTAGAGGACATTCTGCAGAGAGTCGTTGATCGTATGGAGCGCCAAGACAAGGCGATAGATGAGATGGGTCGAGCCTTCCAAGCAATGGTGACGAAGGTGTCCGAGCTCGCTCTACAGGCTCAACAGCAACAACAACCGCCACCCGCTGCGCCTCCCACGCCACCCACACCGCCGATCGTCTCCGGAGGGATTTCCCAGCCCGAACCACGCCTCCCCATTCCTGAGAAATATGCGGGTGAGCCAAACTTTTGTCGATCATTTCTGTCACATTGTTCTCTACACTTCGCCTTACAGCCCCGCACGTTCACCACCGAGGAGATGAAGGTGGCTTTCGTCTTGTCCCTACTGACGGGGAGGGCTGCCCTCTGGGGAACGGCGGTGTGGGAGAACCAGGACAGCTGCTGTGCATCGTTCCACACCCTTTCGGTGGAGATTAGACGAGTCTTCGACCGCTCCGTCGCCGGGAGGGAGGCGGCTAGACTTCTCACGGATCTACGCCAGGAAGAGAGGTCCGTATCCGACTATGCCATCGAGTTCCGCACCCTGGCGGCGGAGTGTAAGTGGAACGAAGAGGCGCAGTGGGATCACTTCCTGCATGGGTTGGCTGACCGCATCCAACAGGAGATCCGCGCCGCTGAACTCCCCACTTCTCTCAATGGTCTTATTGACTTCACCATCAGGATAGACAACCGACTCGACCAAGCCGACAGACGGAGGGGGAGAGTTGTTCTCGCGACCAGACCGGAGGCTCAGCGTCAACGCTCAGAAGTTGCGGTCAGCCCACCTGGAGATTCTGAACCCATGCAGGTGGGGCGAGCTCGGCTCTCCCGGGAGGAGAGGATCAGGCGGAGATCCCTGGGACTGTGTTTATACTGTGGCAGCCAAGAACATCACATCCAGCGCTGTCCGGTAAAAGACCAAGCCCGATAGTAAAACCGAGGCTACTATCGGGTGGGATCTCTGCCAAGAAGACCTCATCTACATCGACACTCCTTCCGGTGAGTCTACGGTGGTCTACCCACGCACTTAATCTTCACGCTTTGGTGGATTCTGGGGCCGAGGGCAGTTTCATGGACTGCAAATTCGCCAGGAAGCTCAACATTCCTCTCACCTCCCTCAAACACCCCATTGCACCTTTTGCACTCAACGGACACAAACTGCCGATCATCACACAGACCACTCTACCGGTTTCGCTCATCACAGCTGGCAACCATACGGAAGAGATGTCATTCTTCATCACGGACTCACCTCTATCCCCCATTGTTCTCGGTCACACCTGGCTCCAGAAACACAACCCAAGGATCGATTGGCTTCTCGGATCTGTGGTTAGCTGGAGCGAGGAATGTCATTTGTCTTGTCTTTTGTCTGCTGGTGTTAATGTTTCTGAGTCTGTGTTTCAGGGGGAGGCAGTGGATTTGGCTAACGTGCCCGCGGAGTACCACGACCTGAGGGAGGTGTTCAGTAAGTCTCAGGCTGATTCTCTTCCTCCTCATCGTCCCTATGACTGTGCGATAGAGTTATTGCCAGGTACTTCTCCGCCTAAGGGCAAGTTATATTCCTTGTCTATTCCAGAGACGGCGGCCATGGAGAAATATATATCCAGTTCTCTAGCAACGGGGTTCATCCGCCCTTCCTCTTCTCCAGCGGGGGCGGGGTTCTTTTTTGTGGGAAAGAAGGACGGATCCTTGCGACCTTGCATTGACTACCGAGGGTTGAACAACATAACGGTAAAGAATACCTATCCTTTACCGCTTATGTCTTCAGCTTTTGAGAGGTTGCAGGGAGCGTCTGTTTTCACTAAATTGGACTTACGTAATGCTTATCATTTGGTCCGCATCAGGGAGGGGGATGAGTGGAAGACTGCTTTTAACACCCCTAGAGGCCATTTTGAGTATTGCGTCATGCCCTTCGGGCTAACCAACTCGCCGGCAGTCTTTCAAGCACTCGTTAATGACGTGTTACGAGACATGGTCGATCTATTTATATATGTTTACCTGGATGACATATTGATTTTTTCTTCGTCTCTCCAGGAACACGTGCAACACGTACGACGAGTGCTTCTGCGGTTGCTAGAGAATGGGTTGTTTGTCAAGGCGGAGAAATGCGTTTTTCATGCACAGTCTGTTTCTTTTCTAGGACACATCATTTCGACTGAGGGTGTTCGCATGGACCCTGATAAGGTTAAGGCTGTGGCAGATTGGCCATCCCCAGAGTCTCGCAAGGCCCTGCAGAGATTTCTGGGGTTCGCCAACTTTTACCGGCGTTTCATTCGCAATTTCAGCCAACTAGCCGCGCCTCTGACCGCTTTGACCTCCCCTAGATTGACGTTCAGGTGGTCAGACGCAGCCGAGGCTGCGTTTACCAAACTGAAGAGCTGCTTTGTTTCGGCTCCCATTCTCGTCACCCCTGATCGCTCACGTCAATTCATAGTGGAGGTCGACGCGTCAGAGGTGGGGGTAGGAGCAGTGTTGTCCCAGCGCGCATCCTCAGACGAAAAGGTTCATCCTTGCGCGTATTATTCTCACCGTTTATCCCCTGCGGAGGTTAATTATGACATTGGTAATCGAGAGTTGTTGGCAGTCAAACTTGCACTGGAAGAATGGCATCACTGGCTTGAAGGGTCGGGTGTACCCTTCATTGTATGGACGGACCATAAGAATCTCGAATACATTAGAACCGCCAAAAGACTTAACTCCAGGCAGGCTCGGTGGGCATTATTTTTCGGTCGTTTCGATTTTACACTTTCTTACCGGCCGGGTTCCAAAAACATCAAACCCGATGCTTTATCCCGTCTTTTTGAGCGTTCCGATCGTACTGCTACTCCCGAGCCCATTTTACCGGGGACCATCATTATCTCCGCGCTCAGATGGGAGGTCGAATCGAAGGTTTTGACTGCCTTAGAAGGGGTAACGCCCCCGGCTCGTTGCCCACCGAACCGATTGTTTGTGCCGGAGGGGTTACGGTCAGACGTTCTCCAGTGGGGTCATTGTTCCAGTGTTGCTTGTCACCCAGGGGTTAGTAGAACTAGGTTTCTAGTCATGCAATGATTTTGGTGGCCTGGTATGGCTCGTGACGTCCACGACTTCGTCTTGGCTTGTTCGGTTTGCGCTATTGGGAAGACTTCCAATCGACCTCCAGAGGGGTTACTCTTACCGCTGTCTGTCCCTTCGAGACCCTGGTCCCACATCTCGCTAGATTTCATTACCGCCCTCCCGCCCTCTAAGGGCAATACGGTGATTTTAACCGTAGTGGACCGGTTCTCGAAGACGACTCATTTCATTCCCTTGCCCAAATTGCCATCAGCCAAGGAAACAGCGGTAGCTGTCATTGACCACGTCTTCCGTATACATGGCCTTCCGACAGACGTGGTTTCTGACAGGGGTCCCCAATTTGTGTCCAGATTTTGGCGAGAATTCTGTAAATTGTTAGGAGCGACTGTTAGTCTTTCGTCCGGGTTCCATCCCCAGAGCAATGGTCAAACCGAGCGAGCCAATCAGGATGTCGAAAGGGTTTTGCGATGTTTGGCTTCCAATAATCCTTCGTCCTGGTGTCAGCAACTCTCAATTGTGGAGTACGCACACAATTCTTTGCCAGTGTCATCTATGGGCATGTCTCCATTTAAGTGTAGTTTAGGGTACCAACCACCTAATTTTGTCAGTACGGAATCCGAGGTTTCGGTCCCCTCCGCACACGCACTAGTCCAGAGGTGTCACCGCACCTGGACCAGAGCTCGCAGAGCTCTGCTCCAGGCTAGGTCGCGCACCAAGGCTAAGGCCGATCGCCACCGGTCGAAGCCTCCCCGTTACGTCGTCGGTCAAAGAGTGTGGCTTTCTACCCAGAATATTCCTATGCGTTCCGTTTCTAACAAACTTGCTCCCAAATTTATTGGCCCGTTTTCTATTACCAAAATTATTAATCCGGTAACCGTGCGTCTTAGCCTTCCTCCGGCGTACAGGAGGATTCATCCCGTGTTCCATGTGTCCAAAATTAAATCGGTGATTTCTTCCCGTCTTAATCCGCCTGCCTCGGTTCCCCCCCCGCCTCGTCTCGTTAATGAGGAAACCACCTATTCGGTTAATCGTATTCTGGACTCTAGACGGAGGGGACGCGGATTTCAGTACTTGGTGGATTGGGTGGGTTACGGTCCGGAGGAGAGAAGCTGGGTTCCTGCTTGGGACATATTGGATCACCACCTTATAGATGATTACAATCTACAGGTAAAGCAGGCTGGGAACGTCAGGTGACGTCCTAGGGGAGAGGGTACTGTCACGGTAGGAAATCCAGTGTTTCCTCCGTGTCATGTTTTGTGGTTGTTTTTGTACTTACGTTGTCTCCATGTGCTCGTTTAGTTGATTGTGGTCACCTGGGTGTTGATTGTCTCACTCCAGCTGATCCTCATCACCCCTCAGCTACATATACTCACCTCGCTCTCTGTCTGTTGTCAGATCCTCACTCATGTTGCAGTCTCCCTGTTGGATTACCGTCTCCCGTGTTAGTGTTCTGGATTGTGTTCGTGTTGTCGTCTTCGTGTGAGTGTTCCGGTCACTTCCTGGTTTCATCCATTGACCGTCCACACCGTCACCACCGACTTCACCATCCAGCACTTCTCACGCCACTGTAGACCTTCCGTCACCATTGCCCACATCCTGGACTGTGCCTTCATCCTTCTGTTTCGCTGTATTTTCTACCATCAATAAACAACCATTCTAATTACCTGCAATTGCTTCCTCCTCTCTTACGAGCCGTCACACAAATAACTATCATTTTCATTAAAGGTGAAACAACAGTTTTACTGTTGCTGCGCGAAAAAACTGCCAGCTGGCTCCCTGAGCTTGGAGTGTACGAAAGCGATAAAAACAGTTCCGATAAGCTCATCTGTAAAAATCTTGACAAGGTCAGTGATTACACTTCACTTTCTTTTTACCACAGAGGTGCAAGGCTACTTCTCCCACTTGAACATATGCCACTATGGAGCTTTTGAAAGATATAGTTGGAAAAGCTATGCCATCACTCAGCAATGAGCTGTTGGATTCACTTATGGCTAGACTGGAGATGATTGGAGTAAATGGTGTAGATGACCTTTGCTTTGTCAAGATTGAGGACGTCGATGGAATTCTGCCACAGATTTAGTGTAGAAGACTAATTCAACCTTTCAGTTCAGGTAAGTTTTTAGATTTTTAACCCTAATCTATTGCTGTCAGCAAATGTTATACTTTTTATTAAAAAAAAAAAAAAGTTTAATAAGTGTAAAAATAGATATTCAAATTGATTGAATCCTTTTTATTCATGTAATCTTTTATTGTTACAGCATTAACCTAATCTTTTTGCACTGCTTCAGTATCCTATAAGCAGCAATGGGTTACAATTTAAATTAGGGCTGCACAATATTGGAAAAAAATTACATTGCAATTTGACAATTTAATTTTCTCTAACAAACAATGGGGTAAACATACTAACATTCTCATTTTAAGAGGTGTTATGAGTAAATTATTTATTTGTAACTTTAGGATATGGTTTTTGTTAATGTTAATGTATCTAATAACTAACATGAACTTACCATGAGAAATACTTTTGTTACTGTATTTAATAACCTTTGTTTATCTTAGTTTATAAAAATACAGCTGTTCATTGTTTAATGTTACTTCACAGTAGGGATGGGTATCGTTAAGGTTTTAACGGTATTACTACTCTTACTCATACTACTTAACGGTCCGGTACTTTGACGGTATTCTTATCGATAGTTAGTGTTGTGTTAGGCAGTCGAAAACTTTGCATTTCTCTGTCTGCACATAATGCACTTTTGAAAGATGCTTTGATAGATTGCTTTTGTTTCCGCCCTTACATGCAAATATTTTGTTGCACTTATGACAACCAGCGTTGTCTGCATCAACTCAAGTGAACTATAACCACACTTTGGAACGTTTCACTGTCTCCGCCATCATCACTCTTTGTATTAAGCGGGAGTTTTCGTACTGTAAGGGGCCGTTCACATATCGCGTCTAAAAATGCGTGGAAAACGCTAGGCACACCGCTTTCTGATTTTTTCCCCCCAAAGCCTTCTGGCATTTGCACTCTTGAGAAGTCTGCCGTTGCTAAGCAACCATGACCTGCTCTCTCTATGAAGAGGTGGAAATTTCAACAATGGATAAATGGATTTGCAGCTCTAAAAACTGCTTGCAGTAGCTCTGCTACTAAATTAATAATAAAAAAAAAAAAAAACACACATACAGCTATCAGCTGTTCCTTCATCTTGGCTGAGCTTTCAACATTGTTACGGAAAAGGTGAGGAAGCTACATGACCTGCGGTGCGCTTGCGGCATTCTGAAAAGTTGAGATGTTTTTAACTCGATGCGGTGCAGCCTGGAAAAAACGAGCTCATCGCACCGTGTGCGTCGCTTCCATTATGAGCGCACATACCGCGCACTTACATTTGAAATAACCAACTTGAGCGTGCAAAAGACGCGATATGTGAACGGCCCCTTATGCGTGTGTGTGCGCCGTGCTCGTTCTTGTTGTGTTTGTGTGTGACTGACAGACAGCCTCCGCAGCACGCATGAGAGATCTCGCAGATCTCACAGACAAACGTCTTAATATGATCGCACATTAGAAATGTTTGGTGAGATAAAATGTGCATGATAACATTAAGCGAAAATACATAGTACATTTTTTTTTCCTCCAGTACCGAAAGCAGAACCGATAGCATCAGATCTTACTGATACTACTGCCTTTCATAATTTAGCCCCGGGGCCAGTTTAATACCGGATTTCAGTACCCATCCCTACTTCACAGTGCATTAACTATGTTGACAAATACTGTACAACTTTTGATTTCAATAGTTTTGGCGGTAGCAATGTTGCAGAACGGCAGTTTAGTAAATGCTAACTAATGTAGTTAAATAGTTTAATAAATAGAACATTATTGTAAAGTGTTACCTAATTTAAACATTGTCTACCATAAATTTTTGTTATATTTTACTTGCATCTCGTTGTTGTTGTTGTTGTTGTTGTTGTTTATTATTATTATTATTATTATTATTATTATTATTATTATTATTATTATTATTATTATTATTATTATTATTATTATTATTATCAAAGATCAATCTGCCCCAAATCTTGGTATATGATTTTGAGCAGAACTAAAGTGATTAGAGCTTTAGAGAATAGAGGCCATGACATGTATTTGCATTTAACATAGATTGTACTGTTATAGCTTATATATTTTCCATTGCTAATATTGTTATTTTTTTGGTTACGTATGTTATGCATAGGGTCAGAAGCTGTTCTTGGCTGCGATTCTACACCTCCTCATCAGGATATCCATGTGCCCCAAACACCATCTCTGACACAAAGTTACATAGAGTGTTCCACAACCCAAGAGGTTTATGTTGTACCATGGCACAAATTGCCCTCAAACCTCATGCTTGTTCTAAGTGAAAAGAAAAGGCCAAAGCCCAGTGAGAGAAGAGAACTAATTCGCATCGTCATTGATGATCTACTCCATAAAGAGAATGGAAGGCCTGGAAGAGCAAAGCTGTGGCACGTTGCAAAGCAGATTGTAGACAAATATCCCTGCTCTTTCCAAGACCGAGAGCTAAATGGAACAAAAGTCATTGGAACAGGATTTGATGCTCTCTTTATACACCTTGAAAACAGAGTTGAAAATGTTCGGAGACCCTTAACCATCAGCGCAAAAAGGCCAGCAGAGGATGGAGATGTGGTGTGGAAAAAATCCACACATTCAGATCGTTATGGATGTGTGGAGTGGCAGCCTGCTATTGAAGGTAGAGATGAACTAAAATCTAAACAAGATGAATTAAAACGTGCCTTTACATCCCGTGATCTTCGGGAGTCTTGCATTAGAAAAATGATGAGTGAAACCTATTGCATCCAGCGTGCAACCATCAACAAAGGAAACATTGTAAAAACTGTAAAGGAAGAGTGGCCTTTCCTTTTTGAAGCTGTTCACCTGTTTGATCACACATGTTCACTCCTTGGCTTTCCAATGCAAATGAAGCTGCCTGAGGAATTAACAAAAAAAAAGGAAATACCATCAAAGACTTCCTTAATTCAAAAGGGATGAAGATTTAACTCTGTGATGATCCAGTACAGCTGATCTCTGGTATTGCCAAATATTTTAAGGAAACCCCTGATCACCTTTACTGCCAAAACGAGGTGGGTTTACACTTTTATTTATTTGTAATTGCTTGTATATTTAAACCACAGATCTGTGCTCACCCCCCCCCCCCCATTCATCTCCTTCCCCATTATTTTTTGATTGGTCTGACTGAGTCTGCTGGACACAACAGATTCTCAAGGTGATGATACACAGGGCAACTTTTTTGAGAAAAAAAGTTGCCCCATGTATCATCACCTTCGGTGGTTTGTCTAGTCTCTTTAATGAATATTGAGCTTGTTACTTTTAGGTATATTGTAATTAGTGTAACAAATTGAAATGCATAGTTCACCCAGAAATTAAAATTTGGTGTTGATTTACTCACCCTAAGGACATCAGAGATGTAGGTGGCTTTTTTCCCTTTCTCATTGGAACAGTGAAGAAGATTTTTAGATTAAATTGTGGTCCTTGCTGGTTCATATAATGCAAGTCGATAGGTGGCATCACTTTGAGAGTCAAAAAAACATTTATAGATCAAACAGAATTAACACCTGTGACTTCTAAAGATACATTGAGGTCTTATAATCTAACGATCGGTCTGTTTAAAAAAAAAAAAAAAAATTCATTTTTGGCTGAACTATTCTTTTGTCTTACTAATTTACCATAAAAGTATGTGAATGAAAAACATGTCAAAGTTCATGACATTCATACGGTCTCCCCACCCCCACAGGACATAATTGCTGCTGGACGAAGCATCCCAAGCACCCCCTGCATTATCATGGGTTTGTATTCTGTTTCTAATTTAATTAACGCTTTTTAATCATAATTTTATATTGGAAATAGTTGAGTCTTTCATTCGATTAGTTCAAACATCGGTTTCATGTAGGAACAACTATGTGACTTTTAAAATTGTTTAAAATGTTGTATGCCTTACAGACCCATGGTCTGTGTGCATATCAAACACGCTGGCTTTGTGTTGTGATCATAAGATAAAATAAAACAAAATTGTTCAGTCCAGTCACATTTTAATCGTTTATTTTCAATGTCCACTTTTTTTTTTCACACTTTCCAGTTACAGTTTACACTTGCTAACCAGACTAACTGGTGCAAAAGCAAGCGTTTTCAATTAATTCTTGCGGAAGTTGCACAAATAGGAATTGAAAAGATCAGATTCCATGTACATTTTTTCTGTTCTTACTGTCATGACAAACACATCACAGAGTCACATGTGAAAAGAAAATTCGGATTCGAATCACCTCCCCCGTTGTGGCCCTGAGCTACACTTTCTCTTTGTTTTATGTTTTAAACATAAAATACCCAAAAGAGATGTCTCTCTCCCTGGAATTCATCCAAAGGTAAAGCCACACATTGTGTTATGTTGAGTATACAGCATGTTGTTGTGTTGCTATTTTTTTAAACAGAAAATTATTGAATCTTGCTTTTTACAGTGGCTCAACCATAAGTTTATGAAGCGACTATTCATATTCTTCTGTGTGTGCCTCTCAGTGAGTTCACGTAGTGTAACAGCGCAGCGCTTCTGGGATGTACTATATTCTCATCAGTGTTTTGTTAGCTTAAACTTAAATTTATTTACCCCGGCCCATTTTCTTTCACTATAAATTTCTAATTTTATTAAACGTTTCATGTCAAATTTCTTAGGTTTGATAATATACTGTACTAGGACTGTAACAAATCAAATTAAATAATTTACACTTTTTTTGTTTGCTGTTAAGACAATGTAATAAATTCATAATACTCTGTAAAATAACAAAATTCCTTTTTTTTGCCATTGAAGTTAAACAGGCTACTTGTCCAATTAAGCAAAAATGTCACTTGCCCCATCAAAATAATCCACCTGTCCCTGACAAGCGTTAGTGTCAAGCCCTGATTAAATAAGTACTCAAAGTAAGAGTTCTGTCTGCATGTTACTCTATTTCAGTTTTATTCATTTCATCACTTGATTAGTTAAAAAATGTGTATTCATTTCTTTAAGAGTTTTCCTGGGGATAAATCCTGAGCGAGGGTCCAAGGCTGAGATGAAGGGAACAAAATCGCAACACATTCCTCCAAAACTTTTTTGTTCCTTTGTGACTTGAACAACTTTGAAAATCCATGGAAAATTTGAGTTCTTTTTTTTTTCCATAATGGAAGTTGGACTGAACCGCAGTTTTGCTCAAATAGGTTCAAGTTAAAAGGTAATAAGCACACGCAGACACATGAACCCCTGCGTCCCACTTCATGCTCTTCTCTTAAGGACAAATGGCACAAACACTGGAACATTTTAAAGGTGACAATAGTCTTGTTATAGACAAGTCTAGAAATTATTATTAATGATCTTGAGGGCAACATTGGTGTTTTGGTGTTAGTTTTTTTTTTTTTTTTATTTCAAGATGGTTGTTAATCTCTAAAATTCACTTGTTTTGAATGTTACCTGTTACCTCTCTTTGGTGTTACATCCTGATTTTACAGATACATTGTTTAATTGTCTTTCACTCTCAAAAAGCAAAAAAAGTATTTATTTTTTTACAGTATAGGCACTTTTTAATAGTGCTTTGCACATTGTTATACAGAGATTGAAAAGCTGCAGCTGTTTTTGTATTACTGGTTTGTTTTTTATTTTTTATTTATTTAGAAATGGTTTTGACTTTCAATTGGTTCTTGACCATTTCCATATGAGTTTTTACTTTTTGACAGTGCACCACTACTGCTATACACATACAGTACATGCTCGTTTTAAGACATTTAATTGTCTTTTGTTGTTTAAAGCTAAAAAAGTATTCAACACAAGTACTCTATTGCACATTAAATGAATTGTCCTGATTTTTTTTTTTTTTGTGAATTCTTTTTTTAAAATTATTATTAATCTTGATTTGAGTTAAGATATATTTTTTTGTGTGTTTTTAAAAAAAGAAAATCCATTTGATTTAATAATCTTTTGTTGTTTAAGGCAAAAAGTCAACACAAGCACTCTGCATATTGGTAAATTAATTATTATTATTATTATACATTTTTTGCAATTAATATGCTGCAGCCCTGTTTTTGTATACCAGACCCCCCCCCCCCATTTATTTAAATGATCGGTTCTCAACTATTTTACTTATGAAATGTGTATTTTTTTTTTCTTGTGCTTTTCACTTTCACTGCATTAAACTGTACATATATATATATATATATATATATATATATATATATATATATATATATATATATATATATATATATATTTTTTTTTTTTTTTTTTTTATACTGTTGCCCTGTTTTTGTAGGGTTAGGGTTTTAGATTGTAAATTTTGAATCTTTACTTTTACAGTTATGAAGTTTAAAATGTTGACATTGCAATACTATTGTACATTAATTTTTACTAAAGTAGAATTAATGGAATGTTATGTAAATTTTATTGAGGATATACTGTAAAAATACAGAACTTTCCGTTTTTGAATTGAAGGAAATGACAGTAATAAGAACGGAATATGTCCTGGTAATTTTCTGCCAGTAGTACATTATCCGTTTTTTTACGGATTGTTTTTTTTTACAGTGTAAAGGAGCCCCTACCAAGTATTGAGTACATGTACAGTAAATGAACATACTTTCCAGAAGGCCAACAATTCACTTTGTTCACAATTCACAATTTTTTTATCTTCTTATGAAGTATTCAAATTTTTTGAGAGAGTGAATTGGTGGGCTTTTGTTAAATGTGAGCCAAAATCATCACAATTAAAAGAAACAAAGACTACTGCAGTCTGTGTGCATTGAATTTATTTAACACACGAGTATTACAATTTGAATTGAATTACTGAAATAAATGAACTTTTCCACGAAATTCTGATTTATTGAGATGCACCTATATAAATAAATAAATAAATATATATATAGGGGGGGGGGGGTGTCAGTATTCTTTGATGAATAAAGTCAGGAATAACAGTATTTATTAAAAAAATATATATAAAATGTATTTTAAATTATAAATTGAAATCCGTTATTTTAAATTGTAATTTTTCTCAGTATTGCTGTTTATTATCTGTACAAAAAAGAAATAATCTTATAAATCTTACTGATTCTTAAATATTGAACAGCAATGTGTATGTATGTGTGTAGCTAGCACTTTATTTATCTACCATAATTAAAGGCATCATTCAGAATACAAAGTTTTTACACTTTAGGAAACACATAAATAAAAATGTTAATAAATATGAAGTAGATGAACACACACACACACACACACAAATAATTATACAAAGATTAGTAAACTAACTAGTAAACTTAAAATAATCAAAAAAATAGTAATAACATCATTTTAGACCTCCTAGATCTCAACCACTGTGCATAGTGGCATTACTATAGTAACTTTCATTGTTGATTTGCTTAAACGCACAGTGGATGTGTAATGATGCTGGGATGAGATGTCCGTTCCCCGTAAACTCAAAATTTGTACTTGCTTTCCATAAGAATCACTTTCAGGATGAGGATGAAAGCCAGGAGACTTGTGCATTGATGCGTTTAAATTCTTGACCTTTTGACATCACATTTACAACAATAAAACTCTTGATAATAACCGGCTGTGGTTCTGCTCTAGGGTCAAGGGTGGGTTCCTCAAAACTAGGGGTGCTCCGATCGGACGATCGTTAATGCGCATCTCGTCAGTAAAGCCGGTTATCTAATCAGCGGTTACTTCCATCAGGTGCGTGATTTCACATAGAGCAGCTGTTACTACACAGAGCCGTTCACTGTAAAACTTTTCACTGTAAATTTACAGTAAAATACTGGCAGCTGGGTTTTCCAGCCACATACTGTATTTTTACAGAACTAGTACTGTAAACAGAATTTACAGTACTAGTTCTGTAAACCGTTGTACTGTAAATGTACAGTAAAATACTGGCAGGTGGGTTGCCAGCCACATACTGTATTGTCCTAAATTTACAGTACTGCACTGTAATTACAAAAATACAGTATATACCACATAATTTTACGGAATTATACAGTCTACAGCAAAACAAAAACAAAACATTTTTTACAGGGAAAACGTTATACTCTGAATTTTAAACAAGAAAATAGAAACCAACAACATTATCTGGGTTTTAAAACATTTATTTTAAAATCAACAACCAGACATTTGCTTTTGTAAATACTTTTGGCTGAAATGCCAGCTGTTTTTTTTTTTTTTTACATTAAAATGTTAGTTGAAGAGTAGTCTTGTTAACCTTTAACAAATTGAAAAAAAAAAATCAGAAAATTAAAGAATAGAATCTCAAAATGGCTGAAATGGCAGTTGTATTGTATAAATTGAATTAACGATGCAGTAATCATAATTACTTTTAATGTACTTGCTGACAGGATCTAAACAAAGTTCTATTCAAAGTCTGAAAGTTTTCTCAGAAGTGAGGAAACTGGTGGGCTTACAGTGGCGTTCTTTTTTTGCACAACTTGGCCAGTTTTCTTTGAAGTCACTTTTCCTTTATTTGCTTGCGATCCACATTCAGGATTGATGTCAACAAAGCGTCTAAAATGCAGAAATGAGGAAAAAAAACACAATGAAATATTATGGACTGTGCATATAGAGAGAGATAGAGAGAGACAGAGACAGAGAGAGAGAGAGAGAGAGAGAGAGAGAGAGAGAGAGAGAGAGAGAGAGAGAGAGATTTAATGACTATTCCCCCAGCTTATATTAACATTATAATTCCTTCATAAGGTACTGGATCAGGGCCTACCAGAGTATCAGTTAAAATGCACACATAAACCCTGTTTATGTAGAGCACACATTGCTGAGTCCAGTCCAAACATTTGTGACTTCATTAATATAACTAAATTTCAACCTAGGGTCCTTTGCACCATGACCTTGAGCCAAATACTAAGTTGTCCAAAAAACATTTTCAGCAACACCGGTTGATTGCGCAAGCCCTTACAAGCTTTCACCAAATCACGGAAGTGAACTCTACGTCTGTGTTAGCGGTAGCATTCGCCGTCAGACAATTGTTATTTAATAAACTCCTGATGTACTTACAAACCTTCCAATCCCTCGTTTTAGGAGTACAGAACCTTTTTGTACTACTGTTGAAGTTTGGTACCCTTCTGGTCATCATTATTAGTGGGGTAATTACACAACTTTTGGAAAAGGCTTCTGAGGGGGGGGGGGGGGGGGGGGTGTTTGGCTCAATGTCATGGTGAAAATGACCCTAGGTTGATTTTACTCTGAACCATCGCTTTAAATAACCTTATTTTACCAAGGCCTAGACCTGGCTTAAAGGGTAAGCTCACCGAAATATAAAAAATATGTCATATATGACTCACCCTCATGTCATTCTAAACCCGTAAGACCACAGTTTAAGATATTTTAGATTTAGTCCGAGAGCTCTCAGTCCCTCCATTGAAGCTTTGTGTACGGTATACTGTCCATGTCCAGAAAGGTAAGAAAAACATCATCAAAGTAGTCCATGTGACATCAGAGGGTCAGTTAGAATTTTTTGAAGCATCGAAAATACATTTTGGTCCAAAAATAGCGAAAACTACAACTTTATTCAGAACTGTCTTCTCTTCCGGGTCTGTTGTGAGAGAGTACACGACGCTGCTGACGTATTTTCTGGTGCGCCCAATAACAAAGATAACATGTCAGCAGCGTCACTGCAGTGTTATGAACACACTCACAACAGACCCGGAAGAGAAGACAATGTTGAATAAAGTCGTAACTGTTTTTATTTTTGGACCAAAATGTATTTTCGATGCTTCAACAAATTCTAACTGACCCACTGATGATACATGGACTACTTTGATGATGTTTTTCTTACCTTTCTGGACATGGACAGTATACCGTACACACAGTTTCAATGGAGGGACTGAGGCCGGCGACACACTGGATGCGTGGCAGAAGCGTCTCAGCTGCGTGGCGTGTCTGTTTTTAATTCGGCTCCCATGTTAACAGGTTAGAGCATGCAGACTGCCTGCGTGAGACGCGTGCATGCTAGAAATAGAACCGACACCTATTTTTCACATGACACGCGCGCGTGTTGGAAGCGTTTCCAGGCAAAATACTAGGAAAATATGTTTATATTTAATTTTGTACACAAATACATATTAATTCATGACATTTTGATATTTGAAAGTCTATAGGTTGGCATAAATAAATTCAGATATAAATGTTATTTAAAAAATAAAATAAATTATTATAGATTTTCAAATATTGCACCTGTCAAACATACTCTATTTTGCCGTCAATACTGTTGACGGTATCCTATCAGTAGGTGTGTAAAAAAAAAAAAAGTTTATATTGTTGTCATGAAGAGAAGAGCCTGGTTTTTCGGCGGCCTCCCTCTATAGCCCTATTCGGACGGGACTAGTTTCACAGGGGGTCATTAGAGAAATCTGCGTTTCACAGACGTACTCTGTGATTTTAATCCCGTCCGAATAAGCCACGTCTGTGTTTTTCTCACACAACCCTCTGTGATAATTCCAGAGCAAATTACCTACCGTTTTTCAGCAAACTCAGTGATCCTCTGAGAAAACTAATCCCGTCCGAATTCGAATATCTGTGATTGCCGGTGATATTTTATTTCACAACGCGTTTCCTTGTGTCTTTTGGCCAACGTGAATTACATTAGATGCTCTACCACGCGGATGTTTGATATATTTGCTTAGCGGCAAATAGATATTAATAAAAAAATAATACAAATAATAAAATCAAGAGCAAGATCGCGTAAACCGTTAATACTGGCTATTGTAATATCAGCATCAGGTAAGATTACTCACGTTCATTTATGTACTCATAATGTTTTAATTACATTTAATAAAAAAAAGGAAAACACGTTAAACTAAACCCAGATAGCAGACAGATTTGGACCTTATCTGGGCCACTTTTGGCACTTACGGCTCAGTTACGTCACTGGCAAGTGTTGTGTGGGCCAAATGTGGCCCAAATTACATGAGCCGACCCTAACTTGTGCTATGGCAAATATTGTGTGGGCCAAAAGTGGCCCAAATGTCATGAGTCAGGCATGGAATAGGTTACGGCAAGTGTTGTGTGGGCCAGACTTGGGCCGAATGTCATGAGCCGGACCTAACTTGTGTTACGGCAAATATTGTGTGAGCCAAAGGTGGCCCAAATGTCGTGAGCCGGGCATGAAATAGGTTACGGCAAGTGTTGTGTGGGCCAGACTTGGGCCAAATGTCATGAGCTGGGCATGAATAGGTCACAGCAAGTGTTATGTGGGCCAGACTTGAGCCAAATGTCATGAGCCGGTCTTGAAATGGGTTATGGCAAGTGTTGTGTGGGCCAGACTTGGGCCGAATGTCATGAGCCGGACCTAACTTGTGTTACGGCAAATATTGTGTGAGCCAAAGGTGACCCAAATGTCATGAGCCGGGCATGAAATAGGTTACGGCAAGTGTTGTGTGGGCCAGACTTGGGCCGAATGTCATGAGCCGGACCTAACTTGTGTTACGGCAAATATTGTGTGAGCCAAAGGTGGCCCAAATGTCGTGAGCCGGGCATGAAATAGGTTACGGCAAGTGTTATGTGGGCCAGACTTGAGCCAAATGTTATGAGCCGGTCTTGAAATGGGTTACGGCAAGTGTTGTGTGGGCCAGACTTGGGCCAAATGTCATGAGCCGGGCATAGGTCACAGCAAGTCCTGTGTGGGCCAGACATGGGCCAAATGCCACAAGCTGACTGTATAAAATAGCAAACCCTATGCCAAGCTCTTAACAGACAAAGGGATAGGCTAGTACTAAAAGATCAATCTTATCACAAAAACAAAATAAGCCTCCAAAGCTGACTTGAGCTTCTTACCTTAAGATGTGAGACTGCTTAATTCATCTTCAGCAGTCAATCATAAACCTTAACACAAACTGAAATTCATTATTATTATTATTATTATTATTCATTAAAATTAGATTTTCTTGCATATATTGTAAATATTCTGATTCACATGTCAACAATGTTAATTGATTATATTTTGTTTATTGTTTTTTGTTTAGTAAAATTGCTCAATGTAGGCCTATTATTTGGCACTTTTTAATATCCCACAATAGTGCCTTCAATTGAAATACTGATTAAGTAGGATTACAATTTAATTGAAAATCGTGAATCATTTAACTTGTTGAAATACTTAGACAACCTCGCATGTGGAAACTTCACTCAAAAACCAACAACTGGCAATGTGCACGGCCCAGAACCAGTTACCAATTTTGAGTGAAATCAGTGAGATGGTGCTTACACAGAGCCCAAATAAGGACCCACCCAGCCACAGCCTGTTTACACTGCTAAATGTTTCTACTGCAATCATTAAACTACAGAGCAGCTTCCCCCCCCCAAAGCTCCAATGAATAATTTATTTATGCCTATGTCTGCCATTTAGCAGAAGGGAGTAACAAACTCTAATTCACTTTACAACCTGATTTAATTATTGCTATTATTAGGTGCAGACAAGAATTGTGTGTAGGCCAGAGGTGGCTGAGTGTTTTTTACAAAAAACAAACAAACAAACAAAGAAAAACATGTCTAACATACACACACACACACACACACACACACACACATATATATATATATATATATATATATATATATGTATATATTTGCACCCTGTGTATGTGTGGTTGATTGGATTTTTCTTACAACACCCCTTTCAGATTAGCTAACTTGGGACAGTTTTTATTATTTATTATTACTTATCGTGTGAAATTGTTTGGCGCTAGAGAGAACATGACAAATGTTATTTATAGATGGAAAAATAAAATGTGTTTGTCACTGAAATAAAAAAGAACTGTAAAATATAAAACTAAAATAAAAAAGAACTGTAAAATATAAAACTAAGAAGGTAAGTGTCAGCTACAGCCATAGACTGTAAAAAAATATGGACGTAGTGTCCGTGACATCACCCATAGACTCCGGTTTTAAAGCTCAAAGTGTGCAGAAAAAAAAAAAATCAAAGTGTGCAGAGCAGGCCATCGCCATCTTGGCAGCGCGTGACCGCGCGACGGATAATCGAAAATGGGCAAAAAGGCGGGAGCTGATTGCTGAAGCCAGGCCCACCTAGTGCGACGGCATTGTCAGCAGTGGCAATCCACCTGTCAATCAAGTGGCCACGCCCTTAGTTATGCAGAACTTTAAGTCTTAATATAATTTAAACGGATGAGTTTTTACAAAATTTACCCCCTCACAGTTGTCATGAAGGGCAAAATTATTAATATAGACCAAAATCATTTTTTGAACCAGGCTGTAAACGTTTTTTTTTCTGCTGTAAAGTTGGGCATTTTAACTTGGGAATTCTATGGGACTCAATCCCTTTTGCAGCCAGCCTCAAGCGCCCAGTCGATGAATTGCAGTTTTTGTCACTTAATTGGCTTCACGAGAGAGAGCGCGAAGATCACCACCTTACTCATTGTCCTCTGGTAGATACTGGAGTTGATATGGTTGCTGGTTTTCCCCATGATTACATGCACTTAGTGTGTTTGGGTGTTATGAGGAGACTTCTTGAACTGTGGGTTGGCACTGCTGGCTCTTTGCGCACCAGAATTTGTCTTTGCAAGCATCCTTAATCTCTGATAAACTTTTGGCATTAGCACATCATATTCCATCTGAATTTGCAAGGAAACCTCGGGCACTCAGTGAGAGACTGAGGTGGAAAGCAAAAGAACTGCGCCAATTTTTGTTGTTCACTGGTCCTATAGTTTTGAAAGGTGTCTTGCTGCCTCAAGTGTATGAAAACTTCATGCTTCTTTCTGTTGCTATCTATATTTTGGTTAGCCCGCAGTATTGTTTACAATTGAACCACTTGGCTCATCATTTTCTTGTCTCATTTGTGGAGCATTATGGCTTGCTATATGGTAAAGACCAAGTAGTGTACAACATTCATGGGTTAGTGCATCTTGCTGGTGATGTGAAGGTACATGGCCATTTAGATGGTATCTCTGGCTTCCCTTATGAGAATTTATTGGGTGAACTTAAGAGAATGATAAGGAAAGCTCACAATCCTCTACCACAGGTTATACGCAGGTTATCTGAACATGAACAGAGGGGCTGTGATTTTGATTCACCCATTGAGCAGGAACCCTTTTTAAAATCTCCACATCATGATGGGCCAGTACCAGAGGGCCTTTTGGAAAATGTCAGTCAGTTCAATCAGTTGATAGCCGATGGTGTCATTCTAAAAACATCAAGTAAAGATGACTGCATTGTCATTGACTTGAACGTTGTTTCTGTGCAAAACATAGTTAGTCATGAAGACAAAGTGTATGCCATGTACCAGGAGTATAGAGTCAAAGAAGCACTTTACAGTTACCCACTCGACTCAAGGGAACTGGGAATATACATCGTCTCTCATTTGTCTCCTGTGATGCACTGTGTAGAGATGGTTAAGCCTGTGCAAAAGTGTGTGCGGTTGCCCTTGGGAGACAAATTTGCAGTGTTCCCTCTTCCTCACACAAATTAATCTGAAGCACTTGTCTAGTCTTTGTACTAAGTGTATTATAGTTGATCGTTGTAGCATCCTTTTATTTATAATATCTTTAGAGTTTTACTGGCTTTACTTTTTTATCAGGAGATGTTTCTCATTGTTATTTTTGAATCTACTAATGAAGTGGAAGTAGTCCCTGACATTTGGGTGAAAAAAAACACCTGTTTGTGGCCACCGTACAAACGTGAAGAAACTGTAAAAGCAGTGAAATCACAGGAACCACCTGGAGCACGTTGGATTCCCTACAAAGTACGCATCATATTAAACAAAGGTAGAAAGAAGACAATATTTTACTTACACTTTCTGTATATGAAGAGTTCAGTAATTTCACTTAAATGACAATGAAAATTACCTATTAATTGTCATTTAAGTGAAATTACTGAACTTAAATATACGAGCTTGATAAAAATGATCATTCTAGAAGAAAATTTCAGATGGCATTTAGAGGCTTTTGCATCTGAACTCTTCATAAAGAATTTAGAGGGCTTTTGTTTTAAAAATTTTTTTTTTTTAAAGTTACATATGAAGAAGCAAGACTCAAACTGCCAGAGGCTGAACGATTCACAGATTTGACAGATTCAGAAGACTCTCCACTCAAACGTAGACGGAGAAGAATGTAAGTTAAAAAGAGGGAGGAATAGAGCCAGAATGGAATGGAATGAGCAAAACTCATTTTACAGCCTTCCATAATTTTTTGTTTCTTATTTAACCTTAAATGCAGGAAGAAGAATGTAGTCCTTGAAGAGGAAGACAGTGAAAGTGAGAGGCAGCAAGCATCCACACTACCCAGCCCTCCCAAAATGGCTTCTGCAAAGAAGCGGCCTTATTCACTCTCCCTGCTTTCACAGTGTAAGAGCGCTAATGTCAATTTTAGTGTCATATTTTCATTGTTGGCGTGGTTTGAATTTTAACACAGCTTCTCCTACAGCGTCTCCTACAGCCGTCAACGTAGGATGCTCAGGCAATGAAAGGACTGCTGTCAGTGAATGTGAGTCTAACATTTTTCATGACTAGACTGGAGTAAACAAATGTAAATCAATTCATCTAACAAAATGACATGCCTTCTAATTCACCATCCTGCAAATAAAATACAACCAACCCTTTACACTGAATGTCATTCAAATGCAATTTTGAAACTACCTGAAAGCCCAGAGATGTGCCCAAAAATTACAATTGAATGATCAAGATAAATTAATCATAAGATGATGACACCCTGAGCCCCCGCCAAACACGTAGACTGCTATTCTATGGGACACACTGCAATCAGGCCAATACATTTTGAGAGATATTGTCTTTGTGCAAATCAAGTTTTGTTAGAACAGACAGAAACTCAGGCACTGCACTGCTCTGTAAAATTGAAAACACTTCCAAACATGTGTTCCTCAGTGTCATATCCAGAAATTCCTGTTATTTTTCTCTGTAGTGTGCTCCGAAAGAAGGTGCAACATAACACCTATCCCACTGTCAATAATTAGAGAGGATGTTGATTGTGAGTAGACATAAAGAATTGATTGTATCTTTCTCTTACATTCCTTACTTCTGGCAGCTTACTCCTCTTTCTGTTACTATAGCTCTCAGTGGAGGAAACATCACACCATCCCAGGTCAGAACTGACCATTCCGGCATATGTGAGTAAATGTTGCATTCAGTTGAAGTTGACAATATAAACATTCAAAAGCTATTTGCATCAAAAACACTAAGTTGATAATGAAAATGTATGTGAAGAGCCTTCTACAGCTTTACCTGGAATCTACCTGAAAGTTATGTTTTCAGGTAAAACCCAGCAGAGTAAATTTTGTTTACCATTCACATGTGAAAGACTGAATTAAGGGATTAACTGTTTGTGTCTAAACTACTTCAGATATATACTTTATTACAGTAGATGTGACTTGAAGAAATTAACAATTCAATTTGAGATTTTGTTTGGCCCCTTTCACTTATAGCCAGAAATGTTTAGGATAGAAATGAAGAAATCATCTCAGAAATGCTAATCATCTTTACTAAATCTATATCCAAATATTTGTAAAATAATAATAATATTTATTCTTATATTTCCCCTGTAAAAGGCATACCTGAAGTAGTTTTGGTGTCATATGACAATCAAACAATGTCAGAGAACAATATATCACAAATAAAAGACCTGAAAAAAACTGGGTTCTTCTTGTCAATTCAGACTAATAAATTAAATCAAAGTTTCTCCTGAACAGCATGTATGTTGTCTTGAATAGCTGGTGGTGTTTGACCACATGGTTCAAAATGAAGTAGACTTGCATGGATAAATCTCCATGACAGATTTGTTCTTAAAACTAAAATGTGCATTTATTCATGATTTCATTGTAGTTATCTACAGACAGAAACGAGCCTTTTGAAAGTGTTGTACATTTTAAAATGTGAACTTTGAGGTTTTGGTCTCTTGTTTGCAGTGATTAATAGAAGAACCACAGCTACACCAACTCATGCCCAAAATGCAGACTTCAGTGAATGTGAGAGAAACTACCCTTGCTTGGCCATCCTAAATTTCGTGAGCGTAGCGTTTGCTATTAGACAGTCTTTAAAGCATCCAATGAAAATGTACAGAGCCTTTCCAGAGTTGGACTAATGCAATTACAATGCCATGTTTTTTTAGAAATAACTTTCCATTAAAGGAAAGTAAGAAATATCTTTGTGTATGCTGTCAATTATAATTCTTAAAAAGAAAGAAAATTGGAATCAGCAGGTCAGACCTTTAAAAAATTATAAGCCAGGAAAAATGCAATCGATGAATCGACTTAGGAGTTGTATTTTTCCACATCATTAAGTGAAATGAAATTGGCAGGCTAGAAACATAAAGTTATAGTTTTTTTAATGCATATACTTCAACTAAATAGACTGAATCTTCTGATCACTGTTATAGCTGTGATACGAACCATCCTGACCAATCAAGAAGTCATCAAAGATCAGATGGGCATTTTGGTGAAGCTAGTTCATCAGTTAAAGGGGACTGCAGAAGAGAGCCCATCTCTACCACCGGAAACCCTTCTGGTTGCAACCCTTCAAGAGCTTCTGGTTTTGGAGGGAAAGCTGCTTGATCAAGAATTCAAGAAAACTCTGGTAATGTATATTGGTACAATACCATTATAAGAGATTATGTATAAAGTAATTCAATCCAATACGATTATCTCTCTGACAAAGAACCATAAATGGTTAACTATCCTTCATTGGAAAAATCTCTTTACTAGAATCCCCATTTGCACTGGCTTCTCTGACTGTGGTTCCATTCAACTGTACATTATAAAACACTGACTATTAAATAAACTCTGAATTAAAATTAACTGCAGATTAACAGTGCTCAGTGTTTCCCACAGAATTACAGTATTACTGTAATGAGGGGTTATTTGTACAATTAGAAAAACAAAATAGGCAACAAAGTGGCTCAATCTAAAATGACTATGATACGATATCAAGAATCAGTGAGTTTTTTTATGCACTGAAATGTGGTCAGATGTTTGGCTTGGATGCTTCCATTCCAGGTGGAACATATTTTGTCTCTTACAGAGATTGATTCTACTTGAACTGTCTATCTCCTCTGTCATCTAAATCAAATTAGCTACATGTGACACTTAATGCTTGCTGTCTTTTCCCCTTGTTTAACAGACGATTACCTTGGCACAAAGAGGAGGTACAACCGTTAAGGACACTGTTTGGAGAATGATGGGATACCTCTTGACCAATGAACTTGCCAGACAGATGAATTGGAAAGGAGCCAATGGCAAGGCAGCCTTCAAGAACCTTATTCTAAGAGGGATAATCAATGGTGAGTCGCAGTGGTTTAGGTGTTGTTGCCTCTGTTTTCATTGAGATCTGTGCATTTGTTGGAATTTGCTGCTTACCTCACCCACAAACATGCATACACCTCTGGCCCTGTTTCAGAAAGCAAGTTCTTAACTCTGAGCCTGTATTGTTATACTCTAGATTTCAGAACGTGACTGGTGGGGAAAAGTTTGTCAGAAGTGACTTAAAAGTGACTCACTTAACAGCAGGGGTATTCAATTAGAATACAAAGGTCCAGTTAGAGAAATTTCCCAAAAGGTCCGGAACATCAAAATGACTAACTTGCATTATCATTCAGAATCAGTACCCTAACATATAGTTGTATCAGCATATGTTTTTAGTCAACAACTGACAATATTTCAGCAATATTCAGTTTTTACATCAAACTGGAGGGATAACAAAAAAAAACTACTCCAATAATAAAGCTTTCTCAGACTGTTGTTGGATATAGGTTATCCTGGCCATAAAATGTGTACAAAAACTTAAATATTGCTCAACATTTAGCATGACTTTATTATATAAATTGGCCTTCTAACTGCCCACACCCAATCCAGTGTCCCTGTGTCATATGTACATTTGCACTCACTAAATAAATACTTAACTCTTACTTTACTTTATTTTGCTCAATCCTGTAATTTAGTTTGCCTGAGACCAGCGCCAGAGTAATCCTAAAAGTCAGAGTATTATTTTTCAGAGCCCTATTGCAAGACTGTGTTTTTTTCAGCTCACATATTCTCACCCTATCAAGCCTGTCCTGAACGTTGACTGGAAAATGCATATGACATATCTGAGCTTGACAGTGGCATCATATGTATTGTATGTATGTTATATTGACTTTCAGTGTCACATTGCTTTAAAATTATGTACTAGAATCACTGACTATATATACATTATTATAATGTCTTGTTTCAACTGATGTCAAAAGTTATAAATTCTTGTCCTCCTGATAATATTTTACTATAACTTACTCAACCAACTATCTCATTATAGAGGCTGTACGAAGAAACCGACTTACAGCAACAACAACAGATCAAGAAACTGAACTGTGGATTAAAAGGTGGCTCCGTCTTGCTGGAGACAGAGATGGAGGACACCGTGCCAGGCAGCGAACTGATAACTGATGTAACTGAGACAGTCTACTTGTTGAGAACAATGCTATAGTTCAGCACACTTTCAGCTACATTAATTGTTGTGACAAATTTAAAGTTTAATTTGTTTTGTTAACTTTGTTCAATGTGGCTTAGTTTTATTCTGTTTTCAGCCATTATAATGGGTGTTTTTTGCATTGGAGCAACCATCAAAAAATATATTTAACGCTAGGCAGAGGTGCTGTCATTTCGTGAACACAAGTTGATTGTGACAGAGGACATTAGACACTATTTTTTCCCAAAACTTACAAGGGGGAATGCAAACGTTGTTCCACAGGAGCTCACGGACTGCAGATGTGCCCACAGGCATTTTTTGTTTATTGGCCCATTCAGAAAATCTAACATTTTCTATTTAGCTAACTATTCATTCATTTTAATAAATGGAAATGAATAACAAAAGCAGTCATTGTTTGTTACTAGAACTGCTCTATTACAAGGTGGATTGAGTATCAGAAAGAGGTTTGAGTGTTGTGAGATGGTAATGCAAAATAGTTATTGGTCCTTACCTGATTGTGGACCTGTGGTCCTGTGTGGACCTGTGTGTCCTGGTCTATACATAATTGATGTCCATTGTCTAGGTTCTGAGCTGATTTCCCCTGGCACATGGCTGGTACATAACTGACATACGGCTCATGTAAGTTAAGGGTGTCATTAATTCCTCTGGCCCATACCTGGCCCGCAGCATAGGTGACGGGATGGTATGGCCCTGATCTGGCACACATCTGGCCCTTTAGATGCCTGACATCTGGCACATTTAAGGGGAAGCTGTGATTAAGTCTTTTGGCCCATACCTGGCCCGCATCTGGCCGGTAACATAGGTGAGAATATGGTATGGCTCTGATCTGGCACACATCTGGCACATTGAAGGTGAACATTATGGTACATTTTATTTGGCCCAGATTTGGTCCACATCACACCTGACATCTGGCCCATATAGGGTGAAACTGTGGCTGAGTTAAGGCAGCCACACTCACCCTGAGTCAACGCCGTAAGTCAAGGCCAAATGTGGGCCATAACAGAATTTCAGATGTGGCCCATATAAGGTGGATTTGTGGCTGAGTTAAGGCAGCCACACTCACCCTGAGTCAACGCCGTCAGTCAAGGCCAAATGTGGGCCATAAGAAAGATGCAAATATGGGCCAAATTTGGGCTGAATATTTATTGCTATCTGGGAAGGAACCACACATTAACATGGTTTTGCTATACTAGCAATTTAGTATTTATTGTGTAATAATACAAAGGCAATCATTCTGAATGAATGCAATGCACGCATACAGAGCGCGTGATCTCTGTGACGCCCAGATGCACAAATCAGACCCTCCCACCTCTGTAATAAACACGGAGATACTAGTCCCGTCCGAATTGGTACATGAAAATCACAGACGTCAGGTGGTAAGAATTGAAACTCAAACGTAGTTTAGAAAACTAGTCCCGTCCGAATAGTGCTTATGTCCCCTACAGCAGCAGCAACGCACCAGCGCAGCGTCAGTCACGCTTCTGGTGTGTTAAGCCACAGAAAACGCGAAGCAGCCACCATGCTTTTGGCACGCAACAGAAACGCCACGCAGCCAGTGTGTCACCGGCCTGAGAGCTCTTGGACTAAATCTAAAATATCTTAAACTGTGTTCTGAAGATAAACAGAGGTCTTACGGGTTTGGAACAACATGAGGGTGAGTAATTAATGACATTATTTACATTTTTCTGTGAACTAACCCTTTAAGCTACCCTGTCTGCCCTGCAAAAAAATGCTTTTCTTTGTGTCTGGTTTCCTGTCAAATATCAAAAAAAAAAAAAAAAAAAAAAATCCTAAATCAAGATGCATTTACTAGATACGTAAAATTAGATAAGATATAATGTCTTGTTTTCCAACGGAATTAATCCAAATTAAGGTTTTAGTTTGAGACTGGAAACAAGTAAAGCATGTTTTGCAGTGTGTGAAACCAGGTCCATATTGTTATTCCCAGTAGTCAGCTGTACAAAACGTTAATGAAAAAAAATGAATTCCTTAACAAATACTGTCAAGACAAAGGTTAGTGACAATTCAGTCTAAAATATATATGTCAAATATGCTAATGACTTACCTCTGAACAAACTCAAGGGTGCATGCTGCCTCTTCCTGGTACTGTAAATTGAAATTATAGAAGGAGACAAACAGCACTGCTAGACCAGTGATGAAGTTGGGCTGTGCTCCTTCACACACAACTTGACCCTCCAAACTCAACATCCAGCGCTGGTTTCTCAGAGATTTACCTTTAATAAAAAATAAAAATCTGGATGAAAAAGTAAAAATAATATTTAAAATAACTAATACAGCCTTATACTGTATTATTACAGTGTTCATCAATACAGTTATACTATAATTTAATTTATATGAGCAATTTCCTATTTAGAGGAATAGTTTTCCCTGGTTAAATGAAAGTAGTGTTAGAGTTAGTTAGCTGGACTTCACAACCACACAATTTTGCTGAACACAGTTGATTCTTCCATACATTTGTTGCCAATTGAAATCTGTTTTATATTTCTCATACCATCACCAATCTCTTCCTGAAAAAGTCATACGATATTGAAACAAAACCACACTGCAAAAAAATATTTTCTTAGTTACTATTTTGTCTAGTTTCCAGACAAATAACTACAAGTTCTTACATCAAGAATAATAAACTAGACAAGTACAAATTATGTCTTGTTTTCTGAAAATGGTTTACTTAAACTTTTTTTTTACATCAACTTTATCTTTACCTTGATTTTTCCATGAACTAAGAAGTTTTCTGCATTGGATAGGTCTTATAAACTCCAAAATGTCATCTTCTTTTACATAAACCAAATCATCCAAGCCTTCGACACCTTAGTCCATGAGCTTCTCAACAAGCTGGTTGGTTACATCTGGAGACAGGCTTGGCAACACCAACAATACAGCATCTTTCAGGACTTCTTTCATTCCAGACATTATTCTAAAATTGGGAAGGAATGATGGAGAACAATTACTGACAAGCCACACAATGAATATTCAGGCAGAGGATAGTAATCCAGTAGACTGTCATGATTTATGCATAGGTAGCCTTGATCTTGTGGTTTCAAGCAATGAACTCCCTGGTCTATAAGACAAAAAGACTGACTTTTCTTTGTGACAAAATACACATTGCAATTGTCATGTTCAATAATTGACTGAATGTTCCCAAACAAAACAAAATGCATGTTTAAGAAAAAAAACAGATTCATCTGCATTATCTGGCAAAAGTGCATTCTCCAACTGCGTTCTGCCATCACCACAATCAAAGAATTCAGACTATTGATGTGAGTGTTCGGCCATGTTAGATGCCTCACCATGCAGCATCTGTACTGAAACATTTGACTACAGTATACTATGACGCAAACTTTCTGATGAAAAGTTTCGATGTTTTCTGGATAAATGTGAAGTCAATGTAGATGCTACAGAAAATTGTTTATTGCATGTAAATAGACATGGCACTCTGGTGCCTTCTTTGATATGATTTTACAAGTGTAAAACAAAGTTTTTCAAATCACTGCACTATTCTTGACATGTACCAATATCACACACTATGTCAACAGATGACTTTGAGGGCCTGTCTTTGTGATCCCTGAATATGTGAGCTTTGAAAGCAGTGAACTTTTTAAATGTTCTGGAGCAATCCGGAATACCACATTTGAAAACAGAATTTGGAACATGACTATGGATTTTCATGTGCTGGCAAAATGCTGACAACGATTCAAAAGTACAATCGCAGAACTCACACCATAGCATTTTTGCACATGGACTAGACACTTTAAAGCATTTACTTTAGCACTGGATTTTCATCAGATTGTAAAACCTGAAACGAAGAAAAAAAAAGCAGAACATCCAAATGACATGGTAAATCACTCGGTGGAACGAGTGATTTTTATTTCCGTGATTTTTATTTTATATAACTTATATATATAAGCAGGTCATGCAGATGAAATGGTATGCTGCCTGTGTGATATGTCGAAGTTAAGTTAACGTACTTGGTAAAGAAGGAGTGTTTTTTTTCGCGGTACAAAACCACGTTCGCAAAATCTAACTAACTTATTCGTCTAACTTAAACGATGTAGAAAACCGAACGCAATAAATAAATAAAAATAGATTGGCTTACCGTATCAGTCAGTTGTACAGTCTTTTCAAGCTCTAAAATCCACTTTTGTTCACAGATGCATGACTGATTATTCCTCCCGTCTTCATGAATTCATGTGATGTTAACCGTTTCTGCTGCATCTCAGGCAACTCATATTTGAAAGACGCACACAAAAGCTTACACAACACTTAAAGATTAACTTAATTACAAACTCAAAAACTCAGTTGGCGTCACGTCTCATCTGAATTTGAGCGCGAATAAAATCAATCCCACAATGCAATGCATTTACAGTCTGATACTGTATTACGAATTTATCGGGAGGAAAACAGAAATGTGCTGTATATTTACAGCTGTTCTGTAAATTATACAGCCTTATATTGTATTATGGAAATACAGTACAATTCTGTAAGAAATTCGCTGTAAACTTACAGTAAAGGGTTACAGTGTTGTTAACTGAGAAGATGCGCCAATAAACGCTGAAAATGAACTGGATTTGTGCATCTTCTCTATTAACAATGACTCTGTGTAGTAACAGCTGCTCTATGTGAAATCACGCACCTGATGGAATTAACCGCTGATTAGATAACCGGCTTTACTGACGAGATGCGCATAATGATCGGCCGATCGTGATCGGAGCACCCCTACTCAAAACTGTTAGTGTTTCCAGACCACTCAGTATATACACATGCTGACCTTTCAGCTCCAGATCCATCTATGGAATAAGTAAGTAATAATTGACAATGGGCCATTGAATTATTAGAAAAATAATGCACACCCGAGGTGGTGATGCAGCCATAATGCGAAGCAGAGTTAATTATTCAGCTTGTACTAGAGTTACCACACGTTAGTTCAGTTAGGCAACGTAGGCATAGTGCTGCGACCAGCTGATGCAGTAAAGAGTAATGACATTTGCAAATATGATTAAATGATGAATGTGTGACAAAACTATAGAATGGCACATTTTATTATTAGGTCTTTCGACACATACAAGTTTTACCAAATAAAAAGTACAGCACTTTTAGAATTTATCCCACTATTTGATGTGAGCATAAATATTGGAACAGTTGAATTTAAGCAAGATGTAAAAAAAAAAAAAAAAAAAAGCTAATATTTAGTTAGCAGTGAGTCTGCAACCCATATAGACATCATCAGACTCTTGGTCTTATGCTTTAAAATTATTTTCCCCAGCCTTTAATGTCGCCAATTCCAACTGTTGCTTGTTTTGGGGAGTTTTTGTCTATAGTCTCCTCTTCAGCTAGTGAAATTAATGTTCAGTGTGATTTAAATCTGGAAATTGATTTGGGCAATCTAAGACTTTACATTTCATTGCCCTGATGAAGTCCTTGACTGAATTGGCAGGGTGTTTTGGGTCATTGTCCATATCTAATATGGAGTGCTTTCTAATGTGTTTGGTGACATTTTCTTGAATATTGGTAGCCAAAATGATTTTGTACTCTTCCAAATTCATTCTGCTACTGCCATCATACATTAAGTAATCATTAAAATTAAGAGGTCCTGTTCTAGAGAGCCATGTATGCCCATGCCATGACACCATCTCCACCAAGCTTTACAAAAGATTGCAGATTGCAGATCATTTGCAGTACCCTTTTGTCTCCACACTCTTGCTTTCCAATCACTTAGATGAAGTTTAATCTTTGTTTCATCGATCCTTCAACTCAGTTCCAAGACTCTACTAGCTCACATTTGTGAAGAATCTTGCCTTTCTGTTTTTGGTGCTGATCAGAGGTTTGCATCTTGCTGTGTAGCTTCTGTAATTCTGTGTCAAATTCTCATGCAGACTGTAGATTGACAGAGCATCACCCTTCCACACCCAACAGAACTGCCCGATCTCTGGGTTCAGAAGCCTGCACTGTGGCTACTTCCTCCCGGGATGATGGCTTGGTGCTTCGCCTGTCTTCCTCTAAAGGAGGTTGACATGGAAAGCGTCGTTGAGGTCTCGCCCCCTCTATCGCCCCAGTACGAGGAGCTGTTGGAGGTGGTGACTTGTGAACTAAAAAATTTAATTAATTTATAAATCGTTTGGCCCACCGAGAGTCAAGCCAAGCCGCACTGCTCTAGCTCCCCTCCGCGTACCAGCTTCTCATATAAAGAGGCTCAGAAACAGAGCAGGGGACCTGAGGGATCTGAGGAACATACTTCAAGCTAGGAGGTCATCGGCCAAAATGTCATGAATAAGAATCTTAAAAAAGAAAGAAGCTTCAAAAAATTACTTTAAAGTGCGTGAATAAATCCAACCAACCCTATAGATTTATTAATATATATTTCACTTTCCATAATCCGTGACCAACAGAGACAAAAGACCAAACTGTCACAGGCAGAGACTGGATTTTTTCGAACAGGTAGGGTATAAGTGATTTCAAAACATTTCAGCCAGTGTGTGTGTGTGTGTGTGTGTGTGTGTGTATATATATATATATATATATATATATATATATATATATATATATATATATATATATATATATCATGGATATATTATTTACCTGATATAAGATGCATTTGGTTTTGAGTCAAGCACTTCATTGTAGCACTACGATGATATCTCTTTACCGTGCAGCACGAGCAGGACAAACAACAATGCAGAATATGAATAACTATGACTGGACTGTCACACCCATACAATTATAACGAGAACACCATTATAATAAAACGCTGTGAATTTTTAGAGTTTGGCTGATGTGTTTCTGCACATTGTTTCGTGAATAACGCGTCCACAAAAGGAGTTCATTCAGATCCACGCAGACACGTTCATTTGCATTTGGCTCTTTTTGCAGATAGCCTATAAGTCTTAATATCAGTGCTTTAAGTGGCCCAAAAGAGGTTCCGGTATAGCCTATATATATATATACTTTTTTTTTTTTCGATGACTCCCCTCATCCCCTGAGGTAACAATAACTATATTGAAGAGGTTTTAAATATTAACGTTATGTTTTATAAATAACAAGCATATTCTACATGAAATTATGAGTTTAATCCCATTGATTAAAAACTTGCTATCAAATGCTCACTCTACTGGTTGCTCTTCAGTGCGTGCAGCTCAAAACAGAAATGCAGAACATTAATAACTACTGTCATATTAACTTTATAATGAGAGCACTATTGTAAAAATTGTGAATTGTTAGGGTTTGGCTGACGTTTAGTGTTAACTATCTTTTAATCAAAACAAAAACATTATTTACCCTGTTTGTATCTGCAAGGCATTTGTTACACATTTCCCCTGTGTGTTAACATCAGTAATTATGACTGTCGAATGTCTGACTTGACTCAATGTATTTTGCCCCGCCCCCAAACATATGCTTCAACTATTAGTCAAATATCAGCAAGATTAGAAAATTCTGATTAGACTATGAAAACCCTTAGTTGGGGACACCCCTAGCAGCTATCATAGAATTTGATATCAATTCAGGATATCAAACACTCCTTTGTAAAAGGTGCATATGATACTTAATGTATCAATTAATAAGTTTGATACTTGCACGTCTCGCCTGTTTGAAAAAGAGTCCTGATGCACTTTGGGGCTACAGTTAGTCTCTGCTAAGGTTGATGAGAAAGACCAGTTAGAATCTGAGGACATTGATAAACGGATAGCCAAGGCCGAAGGCCTGGCGCAAGCTTAGGGTGTTTTTTTAAGGCTCTTAGCTCAGTGATGCAAAAATTTTACTTTCAATCCATGTCAGACGGTGGGGTGGTATTTTAGTATGCAAATTTATTCAAATAATATAGGAAATGAGAATACAACTCATAACTTGCAAACAGATTAGTAACTATTAAAATCAGCTTCAAATATAGAAAATACAAATCCCAATATTAATATAGTTTTAAAAGCAATCCATATATGATGGATGTTGCCCAATTAAGATTAATACAAAATACATTATAATATTCAAAAGTAATCAAAATGTTAAAATAATGATACAAAGTATACAACAATACCTGTATATCAAAAGTCAAAAGTGAAGTGACATTCAGCCAATTAAGTATGGTGACCCATACTCAGAATTTGTGCTCTGCATTTAACCCATCCGAAATGCACACACACAGAGCAGTGAACACACACACACACACACACACTGTGAGCACACACCCGGAGCAGTGGGCAGCCATTTATGCTGCGGCGCCCGGGGAGCAGTTGGGGGTTCGATGCCTTGCTCAAGGGCACCTAAGTCATGGTATTGAAGGTGGAGAGAGAACTGTACATGCACTACCCCCACCCACAATTCCGTCCGGCCCGAGACTAGAACCCACAACCCTTCGATTGGGAGTCCAACCCTCTAACCATTAGGCCACGACTTCCCCACAAAGTAATAATAATATTTATATAATAATAAATAATATAATAATAATAATATCTGAGATGAATAAACCTGTAAGAAGTTCAAAGTATTCAAGTGAGCCTGAAGTAAAAGATAAAGAGAAGATGAGAAACCTAAGTTCAGTTAGGTAGAGAGTAGAGAGAGAACTAGAGAGTGAACTGAGAAAGGAGGGGTTTGCACCTCCTTATGTAGTCCCTTCAAGCAAAGAGTCTTGTGATCCAGAAATTAAGTCATGTCTCAAATAGATAGAAAGACATTGGTCATATGCCTCTGGTCCACATAAAGATACCAGATGAGCCTTGCAGTCCAGTTTCACTTCCACATTTTAGAAGATCAAAACATATAATTACCGATTTTGACTTCGCTCAGTTAAATACAGGGTTACAAAATACCTCAAGAGATTGGCTGTACTGCATCCCTTATCAAAACCCAAAAGGATTAAAAATAACTCAATGATACAGACATGTGGAACTAAAACTCAGACATACAGAATCCCAAATACCTCTGAGACAACATTGTGACAGACATACAGAATCATAAAGCTCAAAATATGAACGTTTTGTGGAACTATGGAAAGTTACTGCTTTATCTATTTCTATATCGCCTTCAAAAGACTTCTAAGGTCTATAACAGAATGTGAAGGCCCTTGGAACAAAATGTCTCGTGCTTTTGTGCACGTAGCAAAGTTACACGTGGCAGAAGTCAAAATTTGGGTTACACCAGTCCCTCACTCGAGTCTTAACAAAAGACTCGCAACCGAATTTCTTTCCCTTAAAATAAAATACATAATATTCAAAAGAAACAAATACATATGCAGGAAAATAAGTAAATAAAACATTTCAGGTAAGCACTTAATAATGTAAGCATAAAGGAGATATAGAAAAAGTGAATGAATCTTTTTAGGTAGACTGTAAATACCTCTTTAACCCCAGCCACCTTAAAGTTGACGCTACCAGCAGTGTTGAAGAAATGTATGAATTAGAGGTGAAGGGTAAGGAAAGATACGAGATGTTGAAAAATATCAACGAAAGTTTGGAAATTTGCGACATGGGGTATCATGTCGCAAATTTCCAAACTTTCGTTGATATTTTTCAACATCTCGTATCTTTCCTTACCCTTCACCTCTAATTCATACATTTCTTCATCACTGCTGGTAGCGATAGGAATAAAATAATTATTTTGATCAATAATCTTGTGAGGCATCTTAATGTAGGGATTTGTAAATCTAGATATCAGCTGGTAGATTAAAGCACAAGTCTCTCAGATGATGTAGAGTTAGCGTGCAATGTGATGACGATGCGTCCAGTTCTTGGGATCAAACACTGATGTCCAGCTACGAGCACAGCAACTACTCCCGGATCGTCAATGAGCTGCACTGTTGCAGAAGTCACACCAAAGGGGTCACCCTTAGAACCAGTCGTGTGTGGTAAATGTACGCAGGATAGTTCCGTATCAGCATGCACTCATACCTGTTAAGTTTTAGAGTAGTAGGAACAGAAATATGTGGAAACAGATATAACACAAACAACAAACACAAACACAAAAACATATAATGCTAAAGCAAAGCGACAAACATTACATATAACATTTTGACACACACACACAAACACAACGAAGACACAACAAAAAGAATAAAACAACATTAACTACAATTGTTACATATAAACATTATGGTTTTCAGTTTCATTTCATCATTTTATAAACAAATAAACACATCAGATCCAGGGGATCTCAGCATTGGAAACCTGGAGAGAAGTAAACAATTAATCATTAATCATTGTTCGTCCTTAGCAGCAATTCGTCTGATAGAGTTTACACCTGTTGGACAAATTCACAGTGAAAACAGTATCATTAACAACCTAAGGAACAGATATGGTGAATTTTGGTTAATTTTGATTCTCTGGAAGCAAGTGAACAATCTCTAAATAAAGAATCAATAATTGAATCAATCAATTATTACACTCCTGACATAAGTCAGACCCTCAGTCACCTCACAGAGGTTGAAAACAAACATTGATTACAACCTTAATTATAGAAAGGGTACCCTTAATCTATAAAAAGAAAATCTATTGTGCATTGAGAGATATTGTTAGTATCAGCAAGCTGCAACAGAGGCTTCACTTGTGCAAGATTCCATCGAGTTAAGCCTGGCTCGATTTCAATGAGTAGAGAGAAGTTGGAGTAGTCAGCAACACTGAGAAAGGACCTTCATACCTGGAAGACATAAGTCCTAAATTACCTATTTCTGAACCATTACTTTGTCCCCCACTTGTACAGGATTTTTAGCCGTTAAATTAAATGCAGCAGTCTTTAAGTCTCCCGCAATTTGGACGCTGAGGGCACTGAAATGGGCATCCTTAAATGCACATAACGTGTACCGATGATCAGAGGGTACAAAAATAAAATCTACCTGTCAATGTGTACAAGGTCCTCGCCGGTGAGGACTATGGCCAATTGATATCATACCTCTTCATAATCGTGGCTTTGTTTATAAATGATGGATATATCTGGACAGTCTATCCCTCACAGTTTGTAACTTCTCTGGCCAAAACCATGTTTGTTGTAACATAGCATTAATTTTATGAACCCCTTGGTGTGCAACACTGTGGTATAGATCAATTAACTCAGTTTGATATCCGCTAGGCGGGTCGCTGTTGGACAGTGTTTTCTCTACTTCCTGTTGGCCTTCTGTAGCTAATCATAGCTCCATGTAGCTGTTTTTATTTTATATTTTTTCTCTATAATCTTTCTTACTATCACTGTCTGTTTGTTTGTTTTTTTAATTGTAAAATATAACTTAATTCACACCATATTTCTGATATTACCGATCAATCTTATCAGATTAACTTTGATCGTTCACTCTTCCGTGACTGCAGCACACCTGCAAAGCGTTAGCACTCGTTAGCTTGTCATTAGCGTTTTCTTTTCTCCTCTCCTCTCCTCTCTCACGCTGCAGTTTTCCACAAGTTCATCAAACAACCGCAGTAAGAATATTTCATCAAGCACGGTGAGTAATGGCTTCTCCTACAATTGTTATTTGCACCTCTTGCCACATGTACAGTTTATCTATCTCTGTCGCTGATGAGGGATTCACATGTGATAAATGCAGGGAAACAGTTAGGCTGACAGAGAAGATTTCAGAATTAGAGACACGCATCCAAACTTTAATTGAGGACAGTAAGAATGTTAGGGCTCTAGATATGGCTTTGGATGCGTCTAGCTTAGGGATTCCTGTACATTGTCCGGTTCCAGCAGAGCCCCTGCAGCAGGGCAACTGGGTGACGGTGAGGCAGCGTAGTCGTGGGTCAAAACACCGCTCTTCTGTTCCGATCAAAACATTAAACAGGTTCTCCCCACTCAGTGATGCACCCACTGAGAAACCTGATGAAAGTGCTCTAGTTATTGGCGATTCTATTGTACGGAACGTGAATATAGAGACACCAGCCACCATAGTCAAATGTTTACCGGGAGCCAGAGCGCCTGACATCTTGGCAAATTTAAAAGTGCTGGCTAATGCTAAACGTAAATACAGTAAGATTGTTATTCATGCCGGCGCTAATGATGTTCGACTTCGCCAGTCGGAGATCACTAAAAATAACTTTAAAGAGGTGTGTGAACTTGCAAGCACGATGTCAGACACTGTAATATGCTCTGGTCCCCTCCCTGCTTACCGTGGTGATGAGATGCATAGCAGATTGTCATCACTCAATGGCTGGATGTCTAAGTGGTGCCCACAGAATAACATAGGTTATATAGACAATTGGACGAGCTTTTGGGGCAGACCTGACCTGTTTAAAAGAGATGGTCTTCATCCCTCCTGGGGTGGCGCCACTCTTCTGTCTAGAAATATGGCAAATAGTCTTAGTGTTTATACTTGACTAACTGGGGCCCAGGTCAGGAAGCAGACAGACTGGCTAAACCGACTGTCTTCTAGCTGCCTCCCGTCACAGAGGTCAGTTAATTCTCAGCACATAGAGACTCTTTCACCTAGATATCACACTATAGAGACTGTGTCTGTTCCACGAACTAGAAAATACAAAAAACGTCCAAACCAAGTTAAGGTTAACAATTTAATTGAGGTTCAACAAATAAAAAACAAATGCAATATGGATAAACAAATGATAAAGATTGGCTTATTGAATATCAGATCCATTTCTACGAAAACACTTTTTGTAAATAATATGATAACTGATCATAATATAGATGTGCTCTGCTTGACAGAAACCTGGCTAAAACCTGATGATTACATTATTTTAAATGAGTCCACCCCCCAAGATTATTGTTATAAACACGAGCCGCGTCTAAAAGGCAAAGGGGGAGGTGTTGCTTCAATTTATAATAACGTTTTCAGGATTTCTCAAAGGGCAGGCTTCAAGTATAACTCGTTTGAAGTAATGGTGCTTCATATAACATTATCCAGAGAAACCAATGTTAATGATAAATCCCCTGTTATGTTTGTACTGGCTACTGTATACAGGCCACCAGGGCACCATACAGACTTTATTAAAGAGTTTGGTGATTTTACATCCGAGTTAGTTCTGGCTGCAGATAAAGTCTTAATAGTTGGTGATTTTAATATCCATGTCGATAATGAAAAAGATGTATTGGGATCAGCATTTATAGACATTCTGAACTCTATTGGTGTTAGACAACACGTTTCAGGACCTACTCATTGTCGAAATCATACTCTAGATTTAATACTGTCACATGGAATTGATGTTGATAGTGTTGAAATTATTCAGCCAAGTGATGATATCTCAGATCATTATTTAGTTCTGTGTAAACTTCATATAGCCAAAATTGTAAATTCTACTTCTTGTTACAAGTATCGAAGAACCATCACTTCTACCACAAAAGACTGCTTTTTAAGTTATCTTCCTGATGTATCCGAATTCCTTAGCATATCCAAAACCTCAGAACAACTTGATGATGTAACAGAAACTATGGACTCTCTCTTTTCTAGCACTTTAAATACAGTTGCTCCTTTACGCTTAAGAAAGGTTAAGGAAAACTGTTTGACACCATGGTATAATGAGCATACTCGCACCCTAAAGAGAGCAGCCCGAAAAATGGAGCGCAGCTGGAGGAAAACAAAACTAGAGGTATTTCGTATTGCTTGGCGGGAAAGTAGCATATCCTACCGAAAAGCATTAAAAACTGCTAGATCTGATTACTTTTCTTCTCTTTTAGAAGAAAACAAACATAACCCCAGGTATTTATTCAATACAGTGGCTAAATTAACGAAAAATAAAGCCTCAACAAGTGTTGACATTTCCCAACACCATAGCAGTAATGACTTTATGAACTACTTTACTTCTAAAATCGATACTATTAGAGATAAAATTGCAACCATTCAGCCGTCAGCTACAGTTTCGCATCAGACAGTGCACTATAGACCCCCTGAGGACCAGTTCCACTCATTCTCTACTATAGGAGAGGAAGAATTGTATAAACTTGTTAAATCATCTAAACTTACAACATGTATGTTAGACCCTATACCATCTAAGCTCTTAAAAGAGGTGCTTCCAGAAGTCATAGGTCCTCTTCTGACTATTATTAATTCCTCATTGTTATTAGGACATGTCCCCAAAACCTTCAAACTGGCTGTTATTAAGCCTCTCATAAAAAAGCCACAACTTGACCCCAGAGAGCTAGTTAATTATAGACCAATCTCGAATCTCCCTTTTCTGTCCAAGATACTAGAAAAGGTGGTATCCTTACAATTATATTCCTTCTTAGAGAAAAATGGTATATGTGAGGATTTCCAGTCAGGATTTAGACCGTATCATAGTACTGAAACTGCTCTCCTTAGAGTTACAAATGATCTGCTCTTATCATCTGATCGTGGGTGTATCTCTCTATTAGTTTTATTGGATCTTAGTGCTGCGTTTGACACAATTGACCACAACATTCTTTTGCATAGACTTGAACACTTTGTTGGCATCAGTGGAAGTGCATTAGCATGGTTTAAATCGTACTTATATGACCGCCATCAGTTCGTAGCAGTGAATGAAGATGTATCATATCGATCACAAGTGCAGTATGGAGTACCTCAAGGCTCAGTTCTAGGGCCGCTACTCTTCACGCTTTATATGTTACCCTTGGGAGATATCATCAGGAAACATGGTGTTAGCTTTCACTGTTATGCTGATGATACGCAGCTCTATATTTCCTCGCAGCCCGGTGAAACACACCAATTTGAAAAACTAATGGAATGCATAGTCGATATAAAAAATTGGATGACGAGTAATTTCTTACTGCTAAATTCAGAAAAAACAGAGGTGTTAATCATAGGGCCTAAAAACTCTACTTGTAATAACCTAGAACACTGTCTAAGACTTGATGGTTGCTCTGTCAATTCTTCGTCATCAGTTAGGAACCTAGGTGTGCTACTTGATCGCAATCTTTCCTTAGAAAGCCACGTTTCTAGCATTTGTAAAACTGCATTTTTCCATCTCAAAAATATATCTAAATTACGGCCTATGCTCTCAATGTCAAATGCAGAAATGTTAATCCATGCATTTATGACTTCAAGGCTAGACTACTGTAATGCTTTATTGGGTGGTTGTTCTGCACGCTTGGTAAACAAACTACAGCTAGTCCAAAATGCAGCAGCAAGAGTTCTTACTAGAACCAGGAAGTATGACCATATTAGCCCGGTCCTGTCCACACTGCACTGGCTCCCTATCAAACATTGTATAGATTTTAAAATATTGCTTATTACTTATAAAGCCCTGAATGGTTTAGCACCTCAGTATTTGAATGAGCTCCTTTTACATTATACTCCTCTACGTCCGCTACGTTCTCAAAACTCAGGCAATTTGATAATACCTAGAATATCAAAATCAACTGCGGGCGGCAGATCCTTTTCCTATTTGGCGCCTAAACTCTGGAATAACCTACCTAACATTGTTCGGGAGGCAGACACACTCTTGCAGTTTAAATCTAGATTAAAGACCCATCTCTTTAACCTGGCATACACATAACATACTAATATGCTTTTAATATCCAAATCCGTTAAAGGATTTTTAGGCTGCATTAATTAGGTAAACTGGAACCGGAACACTTCACATAACACCGTACTTTCTACATCATTAGAAGAATGGCATCTACGCTAATATTTGTCTGTTTCTCTCTTGTTCCGAGGTCACCATGGCCACCAGATCCAGTCTGTGTCCAGATCAGAGGGTCACTGCAGTCACCCGGATCCAGTACGTATCCAGACCAGATGGTGGATCAGCACCTAGAAAGGACCTCTACTGCCCTGAAAGACAGCGGAGACCAGGACAACTAGAGCCCCAGATACAGATCCCCCGTAAAGACCTTGTCTCAGAGGAGCACCAGGACAAGACCACAGGAAACAGATGATTCTTCTGCACAATCTGACTTTGCTGCAGCCTGGAATTGAACTACTGGTTTCGTCTGGTCAGAGGAGAACTGGCCCCCCAACTGAGCCTTGTTTCTCCCAAGGTTTTTTTCTCCATTCTGTCACCGATGGAGTTTCGGTTCCTTGCCGCTGTCGCCTCTGGCTTGCTTAGTTGGGGTCACTTCATCTACAGTGATATCGTTGACTTGATTGCAAATTAAAACAGACACTATTTCAACTGAACAGAGATGACATCAATGAATTCAATGATGAACTGCCTTTAACTATCATTTTGCATTATTGAGACACTGTTTTCCAAATGAATGTTGTTCAGTGCTTTGGCGCAATGTATTTTGTTTAAAGCACTATATAAATAAAGGTGATTGATTGATTGATTGACAACCTTTTCATTTTGAGCATAAATACCTTTTTCATTTAAAATAGCTCCTAACTTTTGACCCATTTCACGATCTTCATCTGTGTACAATTTAGATAGAGTTTCTGATGCTGCACAATTTGGATTGACAGGGAAAATTGCAGTTACTTCTCCAAGTGATGCACCCTTGGCCGCCTCTCTCGCAGCCTTATCAGCTAGCGAGTTTCCTTTTGCCCACCAATCATTGAAAGTACTGTGACCTGTAACCTTGCAAACCGCAACATTGTTAGGTAAAATTTTTCTTGCATGTTTCAAGAATTTCTTTAATAATGGTTTGATGACTTGTTGGCATAAAGGCGGTGGTCAGATAGCCGCGACTTTTCCAAACAGGGCCATACCTCTGCATTGCATGGTAACTGTAGGCACTGTCAGTAAAAATGTTCACATAGATGGAGCTATTTACATTTGCAGTTAATTTAAGTGTTAGATTTAAAGCAGCTTTCAAAGCAGGCAGTTCGGGGGTCTGAGCACTTCCTTCCCGTAGCGGCCCAACCTGTGTTTCACCCTCATCTGCCATCCACGAACATGTCCATGGCATACAGATGGCTCATCTCTGACGAAATGTCCTCTGTCACAGATAACCACCTCGGCACAGTCATGTGCACTCCCTTCGTTCTCCATGAGGTAGGCAGGGTTCGTCCTGTTATCTGCAACAACAGTAAGCTGAGGACTCATGAGAGCAGTTTCAAACTTAGCACGTCGCTGATTTGAGATCGATTTCACCTTTGTTTCAGATAGCAAACGTAAAAAGTGATGTGGGGTATGTAAAATAGTCTGGTTGTAGCCGACGATGTGCTCGGTGACCTTCAGCGCCCACTCTGCACAGTCCAATGCCATCAAGCACGGCATCTGTCCTTTCATAGAAGAAGGAATCACAATTGAATAATATCCAACAGTTCCAAAACTTTTGTCACCTTTATGCTGTCCCAGCACGCAGTTGTAAGCATTCGGGCCTACATGTGTCCAAATGTGGAGCGGTTTTGTCATGTAACGCAGGAGAGAGGCTAGTGCGGATTTGAGAGGAGTGAAAGACTCAGCCATGCCTGCCGTCCACTCCAGAGGGGAAGTACCCGGAAGGCCTCCCTTAAAAGCCTCTGTTAGAGGTTCAGCCAAATCAGAAAAATCAGGGATGTAAACCCGATTAAAATTAAATAGCCCCATTAGTGATCTTAAACCAGTAACTGTGGTTGGCTTCTTTAATTTTGTAATTGTTATGACCCGATCTGGAAGAGGTCTTTCTCCCTTACGACCAACACTCTGACCTATAAATGTCACTTCAGGTTGAAACAGCTGTGCTTTCCGTTTGTTCAGAAGGAAGCCAGCCTCTTAAAGAGCTCTCAGCAAGAGAGTGAGTACACTCAGATGCTGCACCTTATTTGGAGATGCAGGAAGAATGTCATCACAATATTGAATTATAACAGATGGCACACGATTCTTTTAAAATGGTTGACTGATTGACAACATTGGGGGTTGCTTTGGTGGTCACAGCATTCAATGCGGTATAATCTATAGTAAGCCTATAGCTATCATCTGGCTTTTTTACAGGCCACAGGTGAATCACAATGAGAGGCACATCTTACCACAATCCCTGCTTTCTCGAGCTGGCTCACAATTGCCTGTGCAGCTCTTTCTGCTTCTCACTGAAGAGTATACTGGAATACTGGAGGAGGTACAGGACCTGAAACATTTAGAGGTTTAATTCTGCAAAGACCAACATCAAGTTTAGAAGTTGACCACAAATCTGGAAATTTCTCAGAGAAGTATTGTATCATTGGAGAGTCAGTAGGCTCTTTCTCATTTGCTGTAACAGCTCCAATGTTAAATTTAGGAGTTCCATTTTTGCTGACAACTGGTATGGGAACTGGCAATATTTTACTAACTATTTGATTCTTAGTTAATAAAATATCTGCTTCCAATTTCTCCAATATATCCATGCCCAATACAGTGCCAACTTGACTTTCTCCAACCCAGAATTGCACCCAAAAGGGTTTGCTTAAGTGGATAAATTATTAAGGGAATTAATTGAGACTGTGTGAAAAGACTGCCATCAGATAATCCTTGAAGAGTCATGTGTTTGTTTGTAAAAGGTAAATTAAAGTAGCTAAATAAATATGTAGCTACCCTGACCTCAAGTGCTTTGGTCAGTATGCCAACCTGTGGCACCAGCAGCTTAAGCTGTGCCTGCATGTCGACTTCCTTTTCTCTGCATCAACTCTATTTTGAGAGCGAGGCTGAGGGGGGGGGGGGGGGGGGGGGGGGCAACTTTGGTAGCCGTTGCTGTTGCTGAAAAGAGGAACCTTTTTAAACATTTTAAAACTTAAAACCCTCGCTCTTCATCTCGCTCAGGGCACCTATTTACGTAGTGGCCTGTTTTCTGACAATTATAACAGGTAATTACAGAGACAGAGGGCGATCCAATCGCATCATCTGCTCTTTTCGTTTGGTCAACAATATCTTGAGCTCTGGTTCCCCACGTGATGAAGGCTGCTCAAACACATATTGCTAACAAAGAAGAACGAAACAATTGGGTGAATCTAGCATCCATATTTAATTGCAGTGTGTAACAGTATATGAGAGTCCAAATCAACAGCTTCTTTTGTAGCAACAAACTCTTTCAAAGCTTGTGTGAAACGCTCAGTATATTTAACAAAGGGCTCGTTAGGGCCCTGTCTGATCGATGTTACATTAGTAAAAGTTTGGATTCCTAATCCAATCACATGCTGTACTTCAATACACAGTTCATTAAATTGCGTAGCAAAATCATTTGCAGTTGTAATTAGTACAGTTAGATTTCATAATTGGCAGCGTGTTTACAATGCTAGTTAAATCACACACACCCATAGTTCGATAGACCCCAACTTGGCCACCTCATTATAGCATGGTAATCTTGAATATAATTTCACAAATCTGCCACAATCAGCCTCAGCTTCTTCCAAACTGCCAGGAGAAATAGCAAACTATATTCACAATTCTCAGAAATATCTGTTACATTTCTGCCAGTTATAAATGTTATCAATCTTAGGAGTTTTGCCTATATTGGCTCTCGGCTCCTTTGTTACAAAATTTAATAAATCCCACATATATCGTAGCATCTCTAGCTGCTTCCGCTAAATTATAAACCTGTACAATTCTACCATTTCTGTCTGTCAAAAGCCCTTTAACTTTCCTTATCCATAAACAACATAAAACACGTGCATATTTTCCTTTAACCTGTTAACTGTCACCCCATCCCGAATACGGGACGCCTACTTTGACTTTATTATATTACAATCAAATCTAATCTAATCTTGAAAAACTATATATCATTTGAAAGGTCTAAGATTCCCCAATATATTTTACCAATATTTTTGTTAAAAATGATGTAGGAAAAGTAATAAAATTAATTTATGACAAGAGTACACCCTCAGAAATCTACATTACAAAAGAAGAATTCCTCGTTGCCTTTTTTCTCTATCACATTTTAGAAATCATCAGAAGTGATATATCACATGAAAACATAAAATCTCAAAATGCATCCTTTAAATTCATCCCATTTTTAAAATCATACATTGCATTACCATGTACAGTATTGTTCAAAATAATAGCAGTACAATGTGACTAACCAGAATAATCAAGGTTTTTCGTATATTTTTTTATTGCTACGTGGCAAACAAGTTACCAGTAGGTTCAGTAGATTCTCAGAAAACAAATGAGACCCAGCATTCATGATATGCACGCTCTTAAGGCTGTGCAATTGGGCAATTAGTTGAATTAGTTGAAAGGGGTGTGTTCAAAAAAATAGCAGTGTGGCATTCAATCACTGAGGTCATCAATTTTGTGAAGAAACAGGTGTGAATCAGGTGGCCCCTATTTAAGGATGAAGCCAACACTTGTTGAACATGCATTTGAAAGCTGAGGAAAATGGGTCGTTCAAGACATTGTTCAGAAGAACAGCGTACTTTGATTAAAAAGTTGATTAGAGAGGGGAAAACCTATAAAGAGGTGCAAAAAATGATAGGCTGTTCAGCTAAAATGATCTCCAATGCCTTAAAATGGAGAGCAAAACCAGAGAGACGTGGAAGAAAACGGAAGACAACCATCAAAATGGATAGAAGAATAACCAGAATGGCAAAGGCTCAGCCAATGATCACCTCCAGGATGATCAAAGACAGTCTGGAGTTACCTGTAAGTACTGTGACAGTTAGAAGACGTCTGTGTGAAGCTAATCTATTTTCAAGAATCCCCCGCAAAGTCCCTCTGGTAAAAAAAAGGCATGTGCAGAAGAGGTTACAATTTGCCAAAGAACACATCAACTGGCCTAAAGAGAAATGGAGGAACATTTTGTGGACTGATGAGAGTAAAATTGTTCTTTTTGGGTCCAAGGGCCACAGGCAGTTTGTGAGACGACCCCCAAACTCTGAATTCAAGCCACAGTACACAGTGAAGACAGTGAAGCATGGAGGTGCAAGCATCATGATATGGGCATGTTTCTCCTACTATGGTGTTGGGCCTATTTATCGCATACCAGGGATCATGGATCAGTTTGCATATGTTAAAATACTTGAAGAGGTCATGTTGCCCTATGCTGAAGAGGACATGCCCTTGAAATGGTTGTTTCAACAAGACAATGACCCAAAACACACTAGTAAACGGGCAAAGTCTTGGTTCCAAACCAACAAAATTAATGTTATGGAGTGGCCAGCCCAATCTCCAGACCTTAATCCAATTGAGAACTTGTGGGGTGATATCAAAAATGCTGTTTCTGAAGCAAAACCAAGAAATGTGAATGAATTGTGGAATGTTGTTAAAGAATCATGGAGTGGAATAACAGCTGAGAGGTGCCACAAGTTGGTTGACTCCATGCCACACAGATGTCAAGCAGTTTTAAAAAACTGTGGTCATACAACTAAATATTAGTTTAGTGATTCACAGGATTGCTAAATCCCAGAAAAAAAAATGTTTGTACAAAATAGTTTTGAGTTTGTACAGTCAAAGGTAGACACTGCTATTTTTTTGAACACACCCCTTTCAACTAATTGCCCAATTGCACAGCCTTAAGAGCGTGCATATCATGAATGCTGGGTCTTGTTTGTTTTCTGACAATCTACTGAACCTACTGGTAACTTGTTTGCCACGTAGCAATAAAAAATATACTAAAAACCTTGATTATTCTGGTTAGTCACATTGTACTGCTATTATTTTGAACAATACTGTAAATGGCACATCAAAATCACGTTACAAAATATTTTCAGTCATGGATTATAAAAGTTTAGGTTTGTATCATGCACATTCAAGTCTATCTTCAAAAACGTGAGTGACAGTTAAGGGGTCAACACCCATTCACTCTGCGTGGAACCGAAATCTCTCTAAACCCATCTTTAACCATTTTCTGTCTTATTTCTTCTACATTACATATTCATTTGGAGTTTCTTTTATTTGAACAGGTACCACTATCACATGTGCTCACAATTCCAACATGGAAAAAGTTTATTCAATTCAGATACACTTAATTAAAATTTTTTCTTTATTTATCTTTACTTATCTTTATTTATCTTTACTTATTTTTATTTATCTTTACTTATTTTACTTAATTTCTACTCATTTTTACTTAATTCACCATCTGACAATTTAAATTTAGTCGCAAGGTGGGGTTCTGTTCGTGTCGAAAACTGACGAGCCAATTCCCAGAGACTATATCAAAACAAGAGACGGCATTCAGAACCGTGATCTGTGCAGTACAGCACGTGTCTCAAAATACTGTTGCACTTTCGGTTTAACCCAAAAGCGCTCACAATACACCCCCGGTAACCCCGCAGGATGTAAAGCGCAGATATTTATCCACACTACCAGTACCCCTCAATAGTGAACAACACATTTAATGCCGCGGATCGCCGTCTCCCCCCCCCCCCCCCCCCCCCCCCCCCCGATTTTTCAAATACAGTTAAACCACCGTCTATGGTTACACCACCGGCTGCCCCAAGCTCGTTCTCTTGCTGCAGTGAAGAATAATGAACGAGGTGGGTCCGCAGATATATCTCCTAGACCCGGCAGGCAACACCACAGAAGCCCATAAAGAGAAAAAGATGAGCAACTCACCTCTCTTTTTAGTTTGCCTTGCGGTGCGCATCAAAACTTCAACTGATAGAACAACTTATCTGCAGCGGTGCCTCCAAACTGATGCAAAAATTTTACTTTCAATCCATGTCAGACGGTGGGGTGGTATTTTAGTATGCAAATTCATTCAAATAATATAGGAAATGAGAATACAACTCATAACTTGCAAACAGATTAGTAAGTATTAAAATCAGCTTCTAATATAGAAAATACAAATCCCAATATTAATATAGTTTTAAAAGCAATCCATATATGATGGATGCTGCCCAATTAAGATTAATACAAAATCATTATAATATTCAAAAGTAATCAAAATGTTAAAATAATGATACAAAGTATACAACAATACCTGTATATCAAAAGTAATAATAATATTTATAAAATAATAAATAATATAATAATAATAATATCTGAGATTAATAAACCTGTAAGAAGTTCAAAGTATTCAAGTGAGCCCGAAGTAAAAGATAAAGAGAAGATGAGAAACCTAAGTTCAGTTAGGATGAGAGTAGAGAGAGAACTAGAGAGTGAACTGAGAAAGGAGGGGTTTGCACCTCCTTATGTAGTCCCTTCAAGCAAAGAGTCTTGTGATCCAGAAGTATTGCAGTCCAGTTTCACTTCCACATTTTAGAAGATCAAAACATATAATTACCGATTTTGACTTCGCTCAGTTAAATACAGGGTTACAAAATACCTCAAGAGTATGGCTGTACTGCGTCCCTTATCAAAACCCAAAAGGATTAAAAATAACTCAATGATACAGACATGTGGAACTAAAACTCAGACATAAAGAATCACAAATAGCTCTGAGACAACATTGTGACAGACATACAGAATCATAAAGCTCAAAATAAGAACGTTTTGTGGAACTATGGAAAGTTACTGTCTTATCTATTTCTATATCGCATGCAAAAGTCTTCTAAGGTCTATAACAGAATGTGAAGGCCCTTGGAAAAAAATGTCTTGTGCTTTTGTGCATGTAGGAAAGTTACACATGGCAGAAGTCAGAATTTGGGTTACACCACTCAGCATCTTCTCCTGGAATTCCTAAGTCTAAAAGAACCGCCCTGATCTGGTGATCAGTGACATATGTCAGGATTTGAGTGAGCCAATGAGGAATGGTTCCATTTCGGTACAACTATTTGTTTCTAGTATGGTGTCTTGCATATGAAATTAGATTGGGGGGTTCAAGAGAAGAAATTTTAAGATTCTTATAAAACTAAGGTGTTGCATTGGTATCAACATATAATATACACTCATTTAAATAATGAAAATATGAACTTATAGATACCAAACATCATATAGATGAGGTTATATTAGCTAGTGATCCATCATAAGCATGCATAAAACACATACAATACACAAAAGACAATATACAAGAACAGTAACAGCATACACAATGCCCTAAAGTATATGTGAATTAATTCAAAATAAAGGGTTTTCTATTAATTAATTAGAGAAGATTCCCTTTTAATGTGTATTATGTGTCTGTTTTTGAGAGACTTGAGTTAAGAGATGATTTACACATTCCTTTTATGAGATAAGAAGATTCCTTTTAGTGTGCCTTTGGTTGCTATGGAACCATAGGCTTGTTCTGTCTGTTTTGAGGTGACAGATGCATTTTGGGGGAAGGGTCCACAGACCCATTTGTTAGATGAGGGGGCATTAGATATTATTTGTTAATTATAACAAATAGTTGTGTGTCTGATTGGTCCAAATGCTACACAATGCAGAAAGACATTGTGCACAGAAACTTATATTAGAGTTTCAATGCACATGCTTGTCAGTTTACAGCTTCTGAGAACACTAATGCTGAGTTAGTGCTTCTGGTCAAATGAAGTGAAAACAAGCCCACATTTGCAGAAATCTTTCTTTCAATACATTTTCAATTTAACTTCTCATTCAGCTCGACAGCTGTTTTTCCTAAATCCTCCTTTCAATTTGTATCTTTGTTCTATATCCAGTTGTGCTCTTGCTTGTAATTTGTTAATTTGTATTTATATTTGCTAGGCTAGTAGTTTTTGCTGTGGTATTGAAGTTAGAATTGTAAAATTTAACTGGTACCTAAACTTATTAACTTATGGTACCTTAACTTATGTCATAAACTTATTTATTAGAATAAAAGATAACAAGGGTCAAAAACAATGATAACAACAACTATGGTATATTTATAACATAACCACACAGCAACCAACTGATCCGGTAGAAAAACCCTGCTAATGATTCAAAGCTTGTCAATATCAAAAAGATAGTAATTCTCTAAATGTTAAAGCTGCCAAAAATAGGCCAAAAAGCCTCATACTCTATAGTCACCATAGTTAGAATGCATAAAAATCAAATGTAAGATTTTTTACTTTGGCCCTAGCATACAGTAGTTCCACATAAGTCAGCAAATGTACAAAATATAAAAAAATAAAATAAATAATGTCTATAAGTCACATAAGATGCTAAATATCATTACAGTGTCGCAAACAAGCATTCAAGTTTTAATGGAACAAAAATAATAACCAGTTTTTTTTTACTTAGTTAAGTGACAATGTGATGTGATAACCCACTGAAAAAAAAAATGGATTTACTTGATAGAATCTTTTTAACAATTTGAACTAACAAATTTTAAGTAGGCCTAAACTTTACTGAAACCGCTCTGTACAACTGACCTGGCATTGTCGAGTAAAATCTACTTACTATTGAACTCAACATTCATTACGAAATTAAGTTTACTTAGACTTACTTAGCAATACTTTGATTTTACTCAATAAAGCACTGTATGTGCTACTCAAAAACTAAATAATATAATACAGCTTAATCTCAGCACAACTTTTATAATGCAAGAAATTCCCACACAAATATATTTATATCTCAGATCAAAAGTACATCTACAGACGTGAAGTAGTGGTGCTTCATATAACATTATCCAGAGAAACAAATGTTAATGATAAATCCCCTGTTATGTTTTTACTGGCTACTGTATACAGGTAACCAGGGCACCATACAGACTTTATTAAAGAGTTTGGTGATTTTACATCCGAGTTAGTTCTGGCTGCAGATAAAGTTTTAATAGTTGGTGATTTTAATATCCATGTGGATAATGAAAAAGATGCATTGGGATCAGCATTTATAGACATTCTGAACTCTATTGGGGTTAGACAACACGTTTCAGGACCTACTCATTGTCAAAATCATACTCTAGATTTAATACTGTCACATGGAATTGATGTTGATAGTGTTGAAAATATGCAGCAAAGTGATGGTATCTCAGATCATTATTTAGTTTTGTGCAAACTTCATATAGCCAAAATTGTAAATTCTACTTCTTGTTACAAGTATGGAGGAACCACCACTTCCAACACAAAAGACTGCTTTTTAAGTAATCTTCCTGATGTATCTGAATTCCTTAGCATATCCAAAACCTCAGAACAACTTGATGATGTAACATAAACTATGGACTCTCTCTTTTCTAGCATTTTAAATATAGTTGCTCCTTTATGCATAAGGAAGGTTAAGGAAACCAGTATGACACCATGGTATAATGAGCATACTTGCACCCTAAAGAAAGCAGCCCAAAAAATAGAGCGCAGCTGGAGGAAAACAAAACTAGAGGTATTTCGTATTGCTTGGGGGGAAAGTAGCATATCCTACAGAAAAGCATTAAAAACTGCTAGATCTGATTACTTTTCTTCTCTTTTAGAAGAAAAGATTGGCTTATTGAATATCAGATCCATTTCTACGAAAACACTTTTTGTAAATAATATGATAACTGATCATAATATAGATGTTCTCTGCTTGACAGAAACCTGGCTAAAACCTGATGATTACATTATTTTAAATGAGTCCACCCCCCAAGATTATTGTTATAAACACGAGCCGCGTCTAAAAGGCAAAGGGGGAGGAGTTGCTTCAATTTATAACAACTTTTTCAGGATTTCTCAGAGGGCAGGCTTCAAGTATAACTCGTTTGAAGTAATGGTGCTTCATATAACATTATCCAGAGAAACCAATGTTAATGATAAATCCCCTGTTATGTTTGTACTGGCTACTGTATACAGGCCACCAGGGCACCATACAGACTTTATTAAAGAGTTTGGTGATTTTACATCCGAGTTAGTTCTGGCTGCAGATAAAGTCTTAATAGTTGGTGATTTTAATATCCATGTCGATAATGAAAAAGATGCATTGGGATCAGCATTTATAGACATTCTGAACTCTATTGGTGTTAGACAACACGTTTCAGGACCTACTCATTGTCGAAATCATACTCTAGATTTAATACTGTCACATGGAATTGATGTTGATAGTGTTGAAATTATTCAGCCAAATGATGATATCTCAGATCATTATTTAGTTCTGTGTAAACTTCATATAGCCAAAATTGTAAATTCTACTTCTTGTTACAAGTATCGAAGAACCATCACTTCTACCACAAAAGACTGCTTTTTAAGTTATCTTCCTGATGTATCCGAATTCCTTAGCATATCCAAAACCTCAGAACAACTTGATGATGTAACAGAAACTATGGACTCTCTCTTTTCTAGCACTTTAAATACAGTTGCTCCTTTACGCTTAAGAAAGGTTAAGGAAAACAGTTTGACACCATGGTATAATGAGCATACTCGCACCCTAAAGAGAGCAGCCCGAAAAATGGAGCGCAGCTGGAGGAAAACAAAACTAGAGGTATTTCGTATTGCTTGGCGGGAAAGTAGCATATCCTACAGAAAAGCATTAAAAACTGCTAGATCTGATTACTTTTCTTCTCTTTTAGAAGAAAACAAACATAACCCCAGGTATTTATTCAATACAGTGGCTAAATTAACGAAAAATAAAGCCTCAACAAGTGTTGACATTTCCCAACACCACAGCAGTAATGACTTTATGAACTACTTTACTTCTAAAATCGATACTATTAGAGATAAAATTGCAACCATTCAGCCGTCAGCTACAGTATCACATCAGACAGTCCACAATAGACCCCCTGAGGAACAGTTCCACTCATTCTCTACTATAGGAGAGGAAGAATTGTATAAACTTGTTAAATCATCTAAACTTACAACATGTATGTTAGACCCTATACCATCTAAGCTCTTAAAAGACGTGCTTCCAGAAGTCATAGGTCCTTTTCTGACTATTATTAATTCCCCATTGTCATTAGGATATGTCCCCAAAACCTTCAAACTGGCTGTTATTAAGCCTCTCATAAAAAAGCCACAACTTGACCCCAGAGAACTAGTTAATTATAGACCAATCTCGAATCTCCCTTTTCTGTCCAAGATACTAGAAAAGGTGGTATCCTCACAATTATATTCCTTCTTAGAGAAAAATGGTATATGTGAGGATTCCCAGTCAGGATTTAGACCGTATCATAGTACTGAAACTGCTCTCCTTAGAGTTACAAATGATCTGCTCTTATCATCTGATCGTGGGTGTATCTCTCTATTAGTTTTATTGGATCTTAGTGCTGCGTTTGACACAATTGACCACAACATTCTTTTGCATAGACTTGAACACTTTGTTGGCATCAGTGGAAGTGCATTAACATGGTTTAAATCGTACTTATATGACCGCCATCAGTTCGTAGCAGTGAATGAAGATGTATCATATCGATCACAAGTGCAGTATGGAGTACCTCAAGGCTCAGTGCTAGGACCGCTACTCTTCACGCTTTATATGTTACCCTTGGGAGATATCATCAGGAAACATGGTGTTAGCTTTCACTGTTATGCTGATGATACTCAGCCCTATATTTCTTCGCAGCCCGGTGAAACACACCAATTTGAAAAACTAATGGAATGCATAGTCGATATAAAAAACTGGATGACGAGTAATTTCTTACTGACATATTCTGAAAAAAATAGAGGTGTTAACTATAGGACCTAGAAACTCTGCATGTAATAACCTAGAACACTGTCTAAGACTTGATGGCTGCTCTGTCAATTCTTCGTCATCAGTTAGGAACCTAGGTGTGCTATTTGATCACAATCTTTCCTTAGAAAGCCACGTTTCTAACATTTGTAAAACTGCATTTTTCCATCTCAAAAATATATCTTAATTACGGCCTATGCTCTCAATGTCAAATGCAGGAATGTTAACCCATGCATTTATGACCTCAAGGTTAGATTGTTGTAATGCTTTATTGGGTGATTGTTCTGCACGCTTCGGTAAACAAACTACAGCTAGTCCAAAATGTAATAGCAAGAGTTCTTACTAGAACCAGGAAGTATGACCATATAAACCCGGTCCTGTCAACACTGCACTGGCTCCCTATCAAACATTGTATAGATTTTAAAATGTTGCTTATTACTTATAAAGCCCTGAATGGTTTAGCACCTCAGTATTTGAATGAGCTTCTTTTACATTATAATCCTCTACGTCCGCTACGTTCTTAAAACTCAGGCAATTTGATAATACATAGAATATTAAAATCAACTGCGGGCAGCAGATCCTTTTCCTATTTGGCGCCTAAACTCTGGAATAACCTACCTAACATTGTTCGGGAGGCAGACACACTCTTGCAGTTTAAATCTAGATTAAAGACCCATCTCTTTAACCTGGTTTACACATAACATACTAATATGCTTTTAATATCGAAATCCGTTAAAGGATTTCTAGGCTGCATTAATCAGGTAAACCGGAACCGGGAAAACTTCACATAACACCCAATGTACTTGCTACATGATTAGAAGAATGGCATCTACACTAATATTAGTCTGTTTCTCTCTTATTCCGAGGTCACCTTGTCTCAGATGACCACCAGGACAAGACCACAAGAAACAGATAATTCTTCTGCACAATCTGACTTTGCTGCAGCCTGGAATTGAACTGCTGGTTTCGTCTGGTCAGAGGAGAACTGGCCCCCCCTAACTGAGGCTGGTTTGTCCCAAGGTTTTTTTCTCCATTCTGTCACCGAAGGAGTTTCGGTTCCTTGCCGCCGTCGTCTCTGGCTTGATAAGTTGGGGTCACTTCATCTACAGCAATATCATTGACTTGATTGCAAATAAATGCACAGACACTATTTAAACTGAACAGAGATGACATCACTGAATTCAATAATGAACTGCCTTTAACTGTCATTTTGCATTATTGATAAACTGTTTTCCTAATGAATCCCTATATTCAAACATTAATTGCCATTTTGCTCTTTATAGTGTTTGAGTGGATAGAGCTTGCCTGCCAACTCAACACAGCAGCAGCAAAGCGCAAGTAAATCATCGTCTGCTTATCCTAAAATGTGTATTATATCAAAAGTTAACATGAATGAACATGAGACAAAAAAAACTCCTGCTCACTGATTGTCATCATCGCTCATGCAACCAGGGCCGCTGCTGGCCAAATGGATGTCCTAAGCATAATAGTATTTTAGTATAGTATAAACTATATATATATATATATATGTTAATGTTTAGATTTTTATATGTATATGTTAATAATAATATAGAAATAATATAGACTTTTTCAAGTGAACGTTTTTGATTGTTTGAACACGACTGTACTTGTCTGTTTGTTTTCTACTGTATTGGATTATCCTGCATTTTTTGGCAAGTGTTCCTTGTAAATTTCTCTCCGACCTTATTTGTTTCTGACTGAGGAATCTAAAGTGGCCTTTGTTATAACTTAGGATGGGCAGCTAGCTGGGGAACTACTGTGTGGGAGCTGACGCTTCCTTGTCAAGTCTAGTCAAGTCACCTTTATTTATAAAACACTTTTAGCAATAAAGATTGTGACAAAGCAACTGAACAGCATTAAATAGGAAATTAGTGTGTCAATAGTACGAAAAAGGCAGTTCAGCGTTGAATTCAGTGATGTTATCATCCAGCTTAATTCAGTTTAAATAGCATCTGTGCAATCAAATCGATGATATCGCTGGAAATTAAGGGTCCCCAACAAAGCAAGCCAGAGGCTACAGCGGCAAGGAACCAAAACTCCATCGGTGACCGAATGTCGAAAAAACCTTTAGGGAGAAACCAGGCTCAATCGGGGGGCCAGTTCTCCTCTTGCCAGATAAAACCAGCAGTTCAATTCCAGGCTGCAGCAAAATCAGATTGTGCAGGAGAATCATCTGTTTCCCGTGGCTGTCTAGAAGACCAAGGTCTTGACTGTGGATCTGTCCTGTATTGACCTGGTCTCCACTGACATTCAGGGCTGTAGAGGTCCTTTCTAGGTGCTGATCCACCATCTGGGCTTGATACGTACTGGATCTGGGTGACTGCAGTTTTCACCACGTTCCAATGATATACCAAATAACGTTGTCAGTTCTCTTCAAATTAGAATATGGTGACATGCCAATCAGCTAATCAACTCAAAACACATCTAAAGGTTTCGTTTCATTCATTGCCAAAGAAGCTGGCTGTTAACAGAGTACTGTATCCGAGCATGTTAACAGAAAGTTGAGTGGAAAGAAAAAGTGTGGAAGAAAAAGATGCACATCCAACTTAGAGAACTGCAGCAATGTGAGTGAGGATTGTCAAGTAAAATCGATTCAAGAATTTGAGTGAACTTCACAAGGAATGGACTGGAATCAAGGCATCAAGAGCCACCACACACAGACGTGTCAAGGAATTTGGCTATAGTTGTCATATTCCTCTTGTTAAGCTACTTCTGAACCATATACAACGTGAGAGGCGTCTTACCTGGACTAAGGAGAAAAGAACTGGACTGTTGCCCAGTGGTCCAAAGTTCTCTTTTCAGATGAGAGCAAGTTTTGTATTTCATTTGAAAACAAGGAAGGGTGGAGAAGCTCATAGCCTAAGTTGCTTGAAGTACAGTGTTAAGTTTCCACATTCTGTGGTGATTTGGGGTGCAATGTCATCTGCAGATGTTGGTCCATTTTTTTTTTTTTTAAACCAAAGTTACACCCATTTACCAAGAAATTTTGTAGCACGTCATGCTTCCTTCTGCTTTTTTCATTTTCCAGCAGCATTTGGCATCTGCCCAGACTACCAAAAGCTGGTTAATTAACCATGGTGTTGTTGTGCTTGACTGACCAGTAAACATACCAGACCTGATCCCCATTAAGTATCTATGTGGTATTGTCAAAAGAAAAATGAGAAACAAGAGACCAGAAAAAAAGTACATGACCAAAAGGCCACTGTCAAAGAAACCTGGGCTTCCATACCACCTCATTAGTGCGACAAACTGATCACCTCCATGCCTCCAATTGAGCCAGTAATTAAAGCAAAAGGAGCCCCCCTACCAAATATTGAATACATGTACTTTATCACAAGAAACAAAACTATAAACTGTCTCTAACCAGTTTTTAATGGCCTTGATATGAAGCTTGTCACATGTTTAGAACAAATTGCATTGTGCACTTTCTCTGCAGCAGCTCAGTTCGATTCCCTGGGAACACATGATAGATAAAAATTGATAGCATGTAAGCCGCTTTGGATAAAAGCATCTGCTAAATGCGTAAATTTACATTTTAAATTTAAATTTACTTTTAGGCAACTAGTCATCATAGCTCTAGTCCTTTAATGTATTTGCATTGTACTAAAGTGAGTTCATTTTCAATGGGCATATAGACGGTTTCAACGGCATCAACATAAACAAACGTTAATGCGCGTGAGCGCTTTTGTGGACCTAACTTAACTTCCGGTAGACTCCAAATAGAATCAATAACAACAGCCAAGTCCCTCTAGAGTATATATTTTTTGATAACAAACAAAATGTGTTTTCTGTGTGGATCAGGCGGACTTAATGAAAATGCTAATTCATTATTTGCCAGCAGGAGATGTTTTAAAGCATAGACATAAAGCGCGAGAAATAGAGGTTTCCCCAGTAACAGCTGTAAACAAAGCAGAGCTGGTACGCTCACACGCTGCTTTATCACGCATATAACATGCACGTCTTCTTTCAGAAATACAGCGATATAAAAACACCCGTGCCTCGTTTTGATATTTAAACATAAATGTAAGGAATTATTATTATTAAACGTGCAGTACGTTAGGTAACGTTACGTTACTCATGTTTATTAAAAGAAGCCTTTTTGAAAATCGATCAGTTTTAAAATTGTTGCGAGTCTCCAAAAATAAATAAATGTATGGGAAACACATCCCGCAGCACAGCCACCTGAGCCCACTCAGTCTACTCATCACCTTGGCTTTAACTGCGTTTGTAGATGGCACCGCAGCCAGACCGATATAAACAACACAGACCGGAAGTTAACTTAGGTCCAGGCGCGTGCGCCCGATGAAACCGTCTATATGCGGCTGAAACAGGTAGCCTAGTGCATCCCAAATTTTTCAACATGAACATTTTAATATAACATTATAGTCATTATAGCCTATGGCCTTTAGAAAAATGTTTTTTTTTTTTTTTGAGGAGGTTGAGTACACAATACACAATAGGCCCCTGTGGCATGACCTAAGCTTTTGTTCTTAATGGCATTTTTTTCCTTACGTTACTTTTACATTTATACTTTAAGTAGTTTTTTAAACCAGCTCTTTTACACTTTTACTCGAGTAAAATGCTTGAGTTGATACTTCAACTTCTACAAAAGTATTTGTAAACCCTAGTATCTATACTTCTACTTGAGTAATGAATGTCAATACTTTTGACACCACTGATGTAGATGCATAACAAATGTCTTTATTACTTGAGCATCACTAACGTGATCAAAAAACTTTTTGTGGACTCTTCTTATATATATCTTCTTATATATATATATAATTCAAGTGTACAGTTTCCTTTTATTGCACCTTGAAATAAATATTTTTGAGTTCTGTATCAATCTGTGTTGTGTTTGTTTATTTTTAAATTTTTATTTTTTAGGAAGATAACAGCCTTTAATCTCCTCAAAATAAATGTGCTTATAAAACATGAACAATTTAATTATAGCTCTATTTATAAAGTACTTACTAATGACTATTAATTTTGTGAGAAGGCTTTATAAAGCATGAACTGACTATTTACTAATGCTTAGCTAATGAGTGCAGCTATTTTGAAGTGCTACCAATGCATTTACTGATGTTAACAAATGAGACATTATTTTAAAGTGTTACCAAATCCTTAAATGATTTAGAAGTGTTTTGTAATGATTTTATTGACCTATAAGCATTTGTGAAATAGTTCTGCTTGCATCACAGCTTAGTCTTCATCTTTGAGCTGAACAGTTTTACTTACTTACTTTACATTCATGAGATTATGTAAATTCAGATAAATGTCATGTCACAGGATATCAAAGGTCAGTATCAAATGAGTTTTAAATTATTATTTGCACCACAAATAAAAATACTGATGTGTTTTGAGTTTCATGTAATTCTGAAAGTGTTATGTGCCTCAAAATCACCAGAACAGAATTTTCAAATTTGAAGCATTGCCATGGCAACACTACATTAGATATCGATATCCCCCAGCAGATATACATCGGCTGTGTTTTGTCATTATTCTGATGAAGTTTGAAGCAAATGGAGTTAAAGATGCTGAATTCAAAGCATTTTGAAAAATTACACACTTCCTGCTGCCAGTTGGTGGCGCTATACTTTTTACTCCTAATAGTCACATATATATACGATTAGAATCATACAATGAACAAAATGATGAAGTTTGATCAAACTCAGGCAATATATGTGGATGTTATGTGGATGTTATTAGACATTTCCTGTTTCTCATTTCTCACCATAATTTCAACGTCTCGCCACGGGCAAACCGTTCGAGATATAAAAAAATATATATTTGCAATTTAGCATCCCCGATGTCTTGAGATCATGTTCACCAAGTTTGGTGGCGAACTGGTGGAGTTCCTCAGAGGAGTGTATCAAATTCCAGAGCATGTGCTTTTTACATAGCCCTAAATAACCAACCTGTAGGGCGTATCTTATGACATGCAGTGTGAAAGTTGTTTGGTTTGATGAGATATACATGTGTACCAAGTTTCATATGTATACGTGCAAGAATGCATGATATATGTCCCTCAGTATTAGAGGGGTATTGTAGAGCCCCGTGCCACGCCCATGTATCAGTCTCTGCCCGGCCCTAATGGCCGCAGGTTCCAAGGTGTGTGTGTTACAAGTATCAAATTGAGCAACTGTAGTAACAAAAAGATTTTGACTGGGGTTCACCCCTCTCGACTCTCGATGTCAGCCTGGAAGACAAAATCATACTTAGTCAGAGAAAGAGCGAACCGCCATCTTCATTTCCAAATCTCAATATCTTTATTACAAATTTATCAAATTATAGTATAAAACAATAAAATTCCCTTTGTGTAAATATGTTTCAGTTTCAGTGCAATTTCAATTTTAGCACCTCAATAAAGGTTTTCTCTTTACTCTTCACATATCAACGGGCGACATTTCACACTCATATTCACAAAATAATTATGTCTCTGGAAAAATAAACATCACTCCTTTTTTTCCCTTTAAAGTGCAACAATATCCCAAGGATAGATCATATTTTAAACTATACATTTATTTATATACGTTTATATAACTAGTTTTATCTTTCATCTTACTAATGAAATAATATGAATCACAAACCCTCTCTTTGCTGTATACAAACATACAAATGACTTTAAAGTCACAGCATAAATATCACACATTGGGAAAACTGTTCAAATTATAATACACTGTCAGACACAGAAAGCCAACTGCTTCTGTAACTTTAGTAATAACTCTTTTTTTTCTTAACATTTACAATATTGTATAACCTGTCAGAATACCTTAAAACACGAAATAAAAACATTTCTAGGGAGTGAGGAGCTCAATGCACTGATTCACACATTCAGTTACAATACCCAGGTGATATACAGCTGCTAGCGCCATTGTTTACACATGCTTTCTCCCGTGATTATAAACGCGGCTCTCTAACTCGGTTTCACACATCAAACAGTCCATCACAGTTTCAATACACTTCAGGAGGAAACAGTTCATATGATTGTTTCTTTTTTTATCCACAGGGTACGAACCTGGAAGACAAAATCATACTCAGTCAGAGAAAGAGCGAACCGCCATCTTCATTTCCAAATCTCAATATGAGAGAAAAGGAAGACGTCCGTCACTTAGGCGGCGCGGTGCAACAACACCCGCCACACTTTGGTTCTGCTTTCTTTGGTTCCCCCCTAATTTATATTGTACAACACAATAACAATCGCAATTCTAGTGAACGCTACATGTTATTAGATACACTCATATCCTTTAAACATTAAATTGTACTGTCACTTAAAGGTGTATCACATGTGCCAATTTGCAAGACTGTTTAAGCATGTTAAGGGCCCCAAAAGAAAATTTGAGGAATAAAGAACAATTAAAGCTGCAAGCAGCGATGAACGGGCTCACCGGCAGCGAGTGGCTTTAGTAAATAGGTGAACGGTGAGAAACATGCATTTAAACTCATAAATATAAGTGGAATATATCAAAGTTTATTCCACATATGTGCCAATCTTCCTGTTGCCAGCAGGTGGTGCTATCATTATAATGGAATATTGGCCTTCAGATGTGTTCAGGGCAGGACTCTTTTCGAACATGTGAAGTTTGGGGAAGATCGAACAAATTATGCCTGAGTTACAACAACTTCTCTTGCTGTGGCGAGACATCAAAATTTGTCATGACGCCATGGACATGCCCTTTAACAAAAACTCAAGATCTCCACAAGTTAACATTGCACAGGCCTTTAGATTAGACTGACTACAAAAAATACATTAATCTCAAAAAAATTCTAGGAGTAGTTTGTCACAACATACAACATGTCACTTCCTGTTGCCAGCAGGTGGCGCTATGACTATAACTGAATATGGGCATGTAGATCTGTTAAGGGCAGAAGTCTTATCTAACATGTGAAGTTTGGGGCAGATTGGACATTGTAAGTCTGAGTAACCAGCAACTTCCTTTTTCATGGCGAAACATTGAATTTTGTCAGGCCGCCATGGACATGCCCTTTAACGAAACCTCAAATTCTTCGCAATTTAACATCGCAAACGCCTTTAGATTTAACTGACCAAGTTTGGTGTTGATCTGAATATATCTCTAGGAGTAGTTCGTTAAAGTACAACCTCTGAAAATAGCAAAAACAACGCCAATTTTGCAGAGAAAATTCTAAATAACCGACTTCCTGATGGGATTCGGATTTTGTACCAAGAAACTTTTTGTAGGTATTGGTGTGTTACATGTGTGTACCGATTTTTGTACATGTACGTGAAAAATAGCTCGAGGCGCACTCCATTGAATGTGCATATGCACTCCGTTGAAAGTTTATAGGTGGCGCTATCGAGCCATTTTGCCACACCCAATGGAATATTGGCCTTCAGATCTGTTCAGGCCAGGACCCTTATCACACAAGTGAAGTTTGGGCAAGATCGGACACTTTATGCCTGAGTTATAACATCTTTTATTCCCATGACGAGACATCGAACTTCGTCACGGCGCCATGGACACGCCTTTTAACAAAAACTCAAGATCTTCACAACTAAACATCACACAGGTCTTTAGATTAGACTGACCACAAAAAAGACATTGATGTCATAAAATTTCTAGAAATAGTCTGTCACAATATAAAATATGTCACTTCCTGTTGCCAATAGGTGGCGCTATGACTATAACTGAATATGGGCATGTAGATTTGTTCAGGTCAAGAGTCTCATCCAACATGTGAAGTTTGGGGCAGATTGGACATTGTATGTCTGAGTTACAGCAACTTCCTTTTTCATGGCGAAACATCGAAATTTGTCAGGCCGCCATGGACACGCCCTTTAACAAAACCTCAAGTCCTTCGCAATTTAACATCGCAAATGGCTTTAGATTACACTGACCAAGTTTGGTGTTGATCTGAATAAATCTCTAGGAGGAGTTTGTTAAAGTACAACCCCTGAAAATGGCAAAAACAACACCAATTTTGCAGGGAAAATTCAAAATAACTGACTTCCTGTTCGGATTCGGATTTCGTACCAAGAGACTTTTTTGTAGATATTGGTGAGTTACATGTGTGTACCAATTTTTGTACATGTACGTGAAACATAGCTCGAGGCACACTCCGTTGAAAGTGTATAGGTGGCGCTATCAAGCCATTCTGCCACACCCGGTGAAATATTGGCCTGCAGATCTGTTCAGGTCAGGACTCTTATCATAAATGTGAAGTTTGGGGAAGATTGGAAATTTTATGCCTAAGTTATAACATCTTTTATTCACATGGCGAGACATCGAACTTCGCCATAGTGCCGTGGACACGCCTTTTAACGAAAACTCAAGATCTTCACAACTGAACATCGCACAGGCCTTTAGATTAGACTGACCACAAAAAATACATTGATGTCAAACAATTTCCAGGAGTAGTTCATCACAGCGTAAAATATGAAACTTCCTGTTGCCAATAGGTGGCGCTATGACTATAACTGAATATGGGCATGTCAATCTGTTCAGGTTCAGAGTTTCATCAAACATGTGAAGTTTGGGGCAGATTGGACATTGTATGTGTGAGTTATAGCAACTTCATTTTTCGTGGCGAATCATCGAAATTCGCCAGGCCGCCACGGACACGCCCTTCAACGAGAACTCAAGATCTTCGCAATTTAACATCGCAAAGGACTTTAGATTAGGCATACCATTTTGGTGTTGATTTGAAGAAATCTCTAGGAGGAGTTCATTAAAATACAGCACATGGAAATGACCAAAATTACACAAAATTTGCTCATAATATTAAAAATAACCGACTTCCTGTTGGGTTTAGAATTTTGGTCCAAGAGTCTTTTTTGTAGGTATTGGTGTGTTACATATGTGTGCAAATTTTCGTGCATGTACATGAAACATAGCTGGAAGGCTGTTGATTTTCTTAGTATATGTGGCGCTGTCGAGCCATTTTGCCACACCCTCTTCTGAATCCTATATCAAACAAAAATTTTCACCAGGTTTGACGCGTGTGCAAAGTTTCATGACTTTTTGAGAATGTTAAAGCCCTCAAAAATGTGATTCATTCGGGAGAAGAAGAAGAAGAAGAAGAAGAAGAAGAAGAAATATAGCTGCAAGCAGCGATGGCGGGCTCAAGCCACCAATGCCATCGCCACCCCCGGTGGCATCAGGTAAACTGTGCCCAGCGGGCACATGCATTCACAATATCCCTCTGGCAGTGAGGTTTTAAAGGATATGACAGTTAAAGGGTTAATCCGAATCATCTAGACTTTAAAATCACATTCACAGAACAATATATATATATATATATATATATATATATATATATATATATATATATATATATATATATATATATATATTTAATAACACTTTACAATAAGATTTCATTTATAAACATTATGTTAACATGAACAATATTTATATAGCATTCATTCATGTCAATTAATATTCCAAACTTAAACATTAAAACATTGTTTTATTGTGATTTTTTTCAAAGCACATTTTACCAATTCCAAACCATATCAATCTTAATAACTAGCATTATTTTTTATTTAATCATTTATGAGTGCTATGCAATAGTCCAGGAAAGCTGGAAGAGAAAAACTCCTTATATTATTAGGCATGTTTTCTTTTACAGATGAAATGCGCTTAAAAAGAGTTTTAACTCAAACTGTTTTAACTCAAAGTCGAAAATTATGAAATACCCATGAGAAATATCAAACACAAATGCAATACAGAAATGGATAAGTTAAGACTTGACCATTGTACAAAAATGCTGACTGGGTCATGAGGTCAGAAAAGAAGAAGAAAAAAAAAAACAGGTCAAGAAGAACTGACAAAAATAATTGCAAAATAATTAGGAATTAATGTGAAGATTAATTTTTAGTCAATTCTGCAAGACAGACTTTCAGGAAAGGAGGTGGAATAAAAATGAGCTCCTAAATCTTAATCCCGGATTCTGGAAGATATATTCCTCAAACCATCGGACAAGAGGAGGTGGTGCTGGTCCTTCACAAGTCACTCTAATCTGTTCAAAAAGCCTATATATTAAGTCTTAATATATAGTATTTCACAATACTTCATGGTATTCTAATTAAATCATTTTTTGGAATCTTTGATCTCTCAGAACCTGACACATTGTAATTCTGAGACTCCAGGAAAGTGGCAGTTCTGTAAAATGTTGGCACTGGAGACTAAATGCTCCCTGATAGTTTCACACCTAATTCACTTAACACGCACACACACACACACACATTACCCACAGTGACAGAGGGACAGAGTGACATCAGATGTATGATAGTTTTTTAATTTTCTATCATCCATATAGTGTTGTATAGTCATGAAACTATGCATATTTCCTCAGAATGACTTGTCTTCTATGTGTACATTTTTTTGAAGTGTTTAGAAGCTGCACTTAAAAAAAATAAAAGACATTTACTGGTTACTTTTTTACTGTTATTTCAAAAAATCACCACGACAAAACCATTCAAGCTATTCAAAATTCATCCGCACCTGTTCTGTAAGATACATTCTTTAAACAGCGGTAAAAGAGGATGTGGTGCTGATCCTTCAAGTCACTCAAAACGTATCTGTCCATAAAGCCTATAAAGAATTATTCTTAATATACGGTTCACAATACTTCAGCTTGTTATTCTAATTAAGTGAGGGTCATTTTATCAGTAAAATACATAAAATTTATATTATTTTTCTTTGAAAGATTTCTATAAATGATTTAAATCATACTTGTTTCTACAATAATTATTTAAAAGTAATCCTATAGCTCTATCTGGTGGCCATTATTGGTACTAAGAATTGCAAGCTTGATTTATATGTTTTGATAGTTTTAATTTTATGCTGGCTCTTGAAAATGATAAAGCTATGAAACTTACTGTGCTTCCTTCAAATGATGACTTCTACGTATATAAAAAATTATGAAGAGTTGGAATTAAAAATTTTAAAGATATAGTAAAATAACTATTGTATTACTTTAATAAATCTCTATGGCCACACCATTTAAGGTATCCTAAACCCATTCGCAATTTAACATCTTCAGTATATGGCTTCATGTTAAAAAAATTTGGTGTGAACTACTTGTGTCTTCTTGGAGGAGAATGAATTAATTTACAGGCTGAGTTTATCATAAATCCACAATAACATTTCTGAGTTCTGTATCAATCTGTGTTGTTGTTTGTTTATTTTTATTTTTTTTATTTTTCATAGGAAGATAACTGACCCTTTACTCTCCTTTTTAATAAATGTGCTTATAAACCAAGAACAAGCTATTTATAGCTGTATTTATAAACTGCTTACTACTGACTATTAATATTGGGACAAGGCTTTATGAAGCATGAACTGACTATTTACTAATGAGTGCAGTTATTATAAAGTGTTATCAATGCATTTGTTAATGTTAACAAATTAGATATTATTTTATAGTGTTATCAAATCCCTTAAATGATTTGTAAGTGTTTTGTAATGATTTTATTGACCTACAAGCATTTGTGAAAGTTCTGCTTGCATTACAGCTTAGTCTTGATCTGTGAGCTGAACAGATTTACTGTTACATCCATGAGATTATGTAAATTCAAATAAATATCATGTCACAGGATGTCAGAGGTCAGTATCAAATTAATTTGAAATTATTATTTGCAGCACAAATAAGGTTTTTTAGTATTTTTAAAAATCCCTAAAACTGTCAGAAAAGGATAAGGCCTAAGGTTTCTATGTGAGTGGCTAAATTTGTTTGTTTTTATAACTATAATGCATAAACTATGAAACTATACAAAATGTATAAAAAAGTACAACAGTTATTCTTTTCCAATGTTTTTTATTTATTTATTATTTTTTTTGGATTTACATTTTAAAAATTAGCCTAAGGCAATCATTCTAAACAGCTTGAATAAAACCTTTCAATATTTATTATAGACCACTGTAACTGTGTATAATCTAACAAACAAGTTTATTATGAAAATAAAAGTGTGTACACCAGATAAACTGGACGATAAAGAAATTCCTAACAATAGTATAATAGAGCATGTTTTAGGTTTTTAGGCGTTTAGATGCAGAAATGGACAAATCAAATGTAAAATAAAATGTAATTGATTTAATTAAATATAGATTAAGTCTTGTTAGAGCAAAATAATAAATAAATACGTACACACATTAAAAAAGCAGCCAAGATGAATGAGTTAAATTTTTTACATAGATTAAAATTGAAGACAGAAGCATATGCGGTCACTTAATATTAAAATCCAGTAGATCCACTTCAGATTTATTTCTCAACAGTTTATGTTCACGTGGCTGTTTTCGTTTATATTAGCCAAGCTATTATGTATTTTGAAATAATCTTGTCCGTGATGTGTTCGTTCTTACGACGAAAGGCAGAATCCTGCAGCTGGAGAGATATATGTTATTCTGCCAGTCGCGCTTTCAAATAGTCTTGCACACTTAAACGGGTCACAAACACCTGCATTTAGCTCTTGGTGTGTTATAATGGATGTATTGTGTGCATTTATGGCAATAATTTATTTTAAAAAGCTCTTAAACAAGAATAAATTCGTTAGTTTTGAACTTGTGACTCTGTGCGCGCTGATCGGAGGCAGTGATTTCAGATAGGCAGCCGCGAATATTTCATTTTCAAACAAACAGTTCAAAAACATCTTTAGCTCTTGGTGTGCTCTAATTGGTGAATTGTGTGATATCGCTGCAATACTTTATTTTTAATAGCTATAAAACAAGAATAAACTCGTTTTTTCTGAGCTCATCATTCCACACCCTTTTGCTCAGAGCAGTGATTCATCTCTCATATTTCTCACGTATCACTGACCACACATCAATTATTAATGAGCCCTGACCTGATAATAATCATATATGTCGGTTTAGCCTGTCAGTGTGAATTAAATCCAAGTATTTATTTGTATTTTAACCGATTTAAAAGTGAAACCAAAAGAGAGTCTCCTCCCTTTTTTAGTCCGGGAATTGCACCTAGGGGCGCATTTTCTCTGAGAATGGAAGTCTAAGCACATATACTCAAACAGATGGACAGTGAGTGAGATGAGATGTCTGACAGTTTTTTAATTTTCTGTTATCCATACAGTGTTGTAAAGTCATGAAACTATGCATATTTACTCAGAATAACTTTTTTTCTGTATGCAAAAAGGTTTTGAAGTGTTTGGAATTTAAAAATGCAGGAAAATTAATAATTCCATTTTTACTGTCATTTAAAAAAATCACCACGACAAAACCATTCAAGCTATCCAAAACCCATTCACAATTTAAGTTCCTCAATGTTTTTTCAACATGTAGACAAAGTTTGGTGTGTATAGTGTTACTCTCCTCTGAGCAGTATGCATTAATTCACAGATAAATGTAAAAAACAATCCACATTCAAATCATAATAGCCGACTTCCTGTTGATCTTAGCTGATGACTGTGAATTAGAAAGTTGTCCGTCTTGATAAGAACAATTTTTGTACTGAGTTTGGTGTCTGTAGCTAAAACTAACCCCCCACTTTTGACAAAAGGTGGCGCTATAGAGTGCCTCTTCCACGCCCTCTTATGAACTTTTGCCATTGTCTAGCTATCAATAATACCGATATGTGTTTTGACTTTCATGTAAATCTGAGCTTGTTATTTGCCTCAAACTCACCATAACAGAATATTCAAGTTTGACACATTGCCATGGCAACACTATATTAGATATCAATATCCCCACAACAGATTTTCATTGGCCGTGTTTTGTCATTATTCTGATGAAGTTTGCAGCAAATCGAGTAAAAATAAGATGCTGAATTCAAAGCATTTTGAAAATGACACACTTCCTGCTGCCAGTTGGTGGCGCTATAACGTTGACTCTTAATAGTCACATATATACGATCGGTATCATACAGAGAATAAACCGATGAAGCTTGATCAAACTCAGGCAATGTATGTGGATGTTATTAGGCATTTCCTGTTTCTCATTTATTGCTCTAATTTCAACGCCTCGCCACGAGCAAACCGTTCAAGATATCAAAAATCCCCTGGCAATTTTTCATCCCCAATGTCTTGAGATCATGTTGACCGAGTTTCGTGGCAATCAAGTAAAAAACCTATGACAAGTATATTAAATTCCAGAGCATGCTTTTTTTAAACAGCCCTGAATAGCTGACTTCCTGTTGGGCGGAGCCTATGACATAGAGCGCGAAAGTTGTTCAGCTCAATGAGATCTATAAGTGTACTGAGTTTCATATAAATACATGCAAGCGTGTGTGAGCTATGGTTCAAGATTTCTGACGGTGTTCCAGGGGGCGCTGTAGAGCCCCTGTGCCACGCCCGGGTCCCAGTCTCTGTGGCGTCCTGATGGCCGCAGATTCCTATGTGTGTGCCAATTTTCAAGAGTTTTTGAGCATGTTAAGGCCCCCCAAAATGCCCGGTTTAAAAAAAAATAAAAATAAAATAATAATAATAAATATAGCTGCAAGCAGCGATGTCGGGCTCAAGCCATCAGTGCAACCCCACCCCGGTGGCATCAGGATAACTGTGCCCAGCGGGCATAAGCATTTACAGTAACCCTCTGACAATCAGTTTTAAGGGATGCGGCAGTTAAAGGGTTAATCCGACCAATCTAGACTTTGAAATCACATACACAGAACAATATATATAACTTTAGTAACACTTTATTTTAATATTTATAAAAAATGTATAAGGTGTGCATTGTAGCTGACACCTATATGAACACATTACAATCGCTTTGTGACTGCAAGTCTTTCTTCTCAAATGCTATTGAGCTTCAAATTTGCATTTGAGCCCATGTGAAAAAGTAGCATAATTTACATATGACTTACAGTTTGTTGTAATAAATATCAAACATTCAATTTAATTGTGCATTATAGCTGTCACCTAGATGAACAATTACAGTTGTTTTTATGACTGTAAGTCATTCTCTTCAAATGCTACTGACGTTAGAAAAGTGTATAACAATATCACATGTAACTTTAGAGACCGGCCCTAAATTTGAGACTCTAGAAAGTCCAATGTCAAGACAACTTTATGCCTGTTTTATTTTCTTTAGTTTTCTTTTCTCTGTGCCGGATTGCTGATGTCCTATACCCAGGCATAGATGTCCATCCATCAATTACGAACATTCAGCCGCAAACATGAGGTGTGAGCGGTCGCGAGCGCGGATGAGAGAATGGCGCATGTTTTTTTTTTTTTTTTGAGCAACTGGGATGGTGCCCCCTCTGGGAGTTGGTGCCCTACGAAGACTGCATACTATGTTATACTGCATAATGTTAACAAATTAGACATTATTTTACAGTGTTACCAAATCCTTAAATAATGTATTAGTGTTTTGTAATGATTTTAATGACCTATAAGCATTTGTGAAATAGTTTTGCTTGCATTGCAGCTTTATCTGTCAGTTGAAGAGTTTTACTGTTACATCCATGAGATTAATAAATGTCATGTCACGTCACAGGTTGTCATAGGTCAGTATCAAATGAGTTTGAAATTATTATTTGCAGCACAAATTAGGGTTCTTAGGATGTTTTTAAATCCCTAAAACTGTCAGAAAAGGATAAGGCCTAAGAGATTTCTTAACCTGTAATGTAAGGAAAAAACACCACCATTAGCAACAACAAAAACAATAACAATTTAAAATACAATTTTTTTTTTCCTGATTATTAAAGGGATGATTAGGTCTCTCTCTCTCTCTCTCTGCCAGACAGCCCCTCCCTACAGTCCACACACACTGTCACAGTCACCAACCCCCTCACACTCCCCCTCCCTCTCCCCCTCCCTTCCCTCACACAGACAGGGTGGCCAGAGTGAGATCATGTCAGTTGAGAAGTCTGACAGTTTTTTAATTTTCTTTTATCCATACAGTGTTGTAAAGTCGTGAAACTATGCATATTTCCTCAGAATGATTTGATCTTTGTATAAAAAAATGCTTTGAAGTGTTTGGAAGCTGCAATTTAAACATACAAGACAATTAATGTTTCCCTTTTTACTGTCATTTCAAAAATTCACCACGACAAAACCGTTCAAGCTAACCAAAATCCGTTCGCAATTTAAGTTCCTCAATGGTTTTTCTTCATGTAGACAAAGTTTGGTGTGTATAGTGTACTTCCCCTGTGAGGAGTATGCATTAATTCACAACTGTAAATTCTCAAAAATACACATTCAAATCAAAATAGCCGACTTCCTGTTGATCGTAGCTTATGACTGTGAATTAGAAAGTTGTCCGTCTTGATTAGAACAATTTATGTACCAAGTTTTGTGTCTGTAGCTAAAACTAACCCCCCCACTTTTGACAAAAGGTGGCGCTATAGCGTGCCTCCTTCACGCCCTTTTAAAAGCTTTTGCCATTGTCTAGCTATCAATAATACCGATATGTATTTTGAGTTTCATGTAAGTCTGAGCTTGTTGTCTGCCTCAAACTCACCATAACAGAACATTCAAGTTTGACACGTTGCCATGGCAACGCCATATTAGATATCAATATCCCCACAACAGATTTACACCGGCCGTGTTTTGTCATTATTCTGATGAAGTTTTAAGGAAATCGAGTAAAAATAAGATGGTTGCCAGTTGGTGGCGCTATAACGTTGACTCTTAATAGTCACATATATACGATCGGTATCATACAACGAACAAACCAATGAAGTTTGATCAAATTCAGGAAATGTATGTGGACGTTATTAGACATTTCCTGTTTCTCATTTCTCGCCATAATTTCAACGCCTCACCACGGGCAAACCGTTCGAGATATCAAAAATCCCCTCGCAATTTTTCATCCCCAATGTCTTGAGATCATGTTCACCGAGTTTCGTGACGAACGGGTTGAAAACCTCAGAGGAGTATTTCAAATTCCAGAGCATGCTTTTTTTAAACAGCCCTGAATAGTTGACTTCCTGTTGGGCGGAGCCTAAGACATAAAGTGTGAAAGTTGTTCGGCTTAATGAGATCTATAAGTGTACCGAGTTTCATATAAATACATGCAAGTGTGTGTGAGCTATGGTTCAAGATTTCTGAAGGTGTTCCAGGGGGCGCTGTAGAGTCCCTGTGCCACGCCCGGGTCCCAGCCTCTGCAGCATCCTGATGGCCGCAGATTCCAATGTGTGTGCCAATTTTTAAGAGTTTTTGAGCATGTTAAGGCCCCTAAAAACCTCCGGAAGGTTTAATAAAAAATAAAAAAAATAATAAGAAGAAGAATAATCCTTAGAAGAACAATAGGGCTCTTCGCCCCTTCGGGCTTGAGCCCTAATAATAATAATAAGAAGAAGAATAATCCTTAGGGGAACAATAGGGCTCTTCGCCCCTTCGGGCTTGAGCCCTAATAATCCTAAGAAGAACAATAGGGCTCTTCGCCCCTTCGGGTTTGAGCCCTAATAATCCTTAGGGGAACAATAGGGCTCAAGCCCCTTCGGGCTTGAGCCCTAAAAATATAGCTGCAAGCAGCGATGTCGGGCACAAGCCATCAGTGCAATGCCACCCCGGTGGCATCAGGACAACTGTGCCCAGCGGGCATAAGCATTTACAGTAACCATCTGACAATCAAGTTTTAAGGGATGCGGCAGTTAAAGGGTTAATCCGACCAATCTAGACTTTGAAATCACATACAGAGAACAATATATATGACTTTAGTAACACTTTATTTTTATATTTATAAAAAATTTATGAGGTGTGCATTGTAGCTGACACCTATATGAACACATTACAATTGTTTTGTGACTGCAAGTCTTTCTTCTCAAATGCTATTGAGCTTCAAATTTGCATTTGAGCCCATGTGAAAAAGTAGCATAATTTACATATGACTTACAGTTTGTTGTAATAAATATCAAACTTTCAAATTAATTGTGCATTATAGCTGTCACCTAGATGAACAATTACAGTTGTTTTTATGACTGTAAGTTATTCTCTTCAAATGCTACTGACGTTAGAAAAGTGTATAACAATTGTCACAACCTGGCTCAAGGGTCATGACAGAAGAGGGAACGAGGCAGCATAAATAATCAAAAGGTGAATTATTTAACAAAAGAGTCACCAAACATAACTACTTAAATGCAGATGGTAAGTCTCCATAACACAAATAAACCCAAACAAAATATAGTAGTCGGCGTGATCAGGCCATGGATGACATCTGGATTGCAGAGAAGAGGCTGCCCGAGTAGTTTGACCAAGTGGAGCTTATCTTCACTAGTTCATAGGTTCCAGGTGCACCACTCACAGGTTCCAGGTGCACCCAGTCAGCGATCACCTCAACAGAACAAAGATAAATCACACAAGGGCCGTCACCCCCCCCCCCCCCATAAAGTCGGTGACCCAGAGGGGCCACCGGCAAAACAAATCACAGGTACCATAACCCAATATAATCGAAAACGTTAAATTACAAAATTACCACAACACAATAAATGGCAGAATATATACACAGCCGAAATAAACATTAAACTTCAACTTGCGTTTAAACTACGGCTTCCCTCCATTCCATCTTCAGCAACCCCGACCTGGGAATCAAATTAAGAAAACAGGCATAGGAAAAACAAGTCTTAAGACAACAAGAAGCGGCATCAACACTTAAAGCATAGGGGCACGTGATAACGCGTCTGCTATTACGTTGTCTACACCTTTAATGTGTCTAATCTCCAGTGCGTAGGCTTGCAAAAACAACGACCACCTCATGAGTCTCTGATTGGGACACTTCAGTGACTGTAAAAATGTCAACGGATTGTGATCTGTGTACACAACAAGTGGCCGCCCTCCTCCAATGTACACCTCAAAGTGCTGCAAAGCCCAAACAAGTGCCAGCGCTTCTTTCTCTATCACTGAATAATTGAGCTGATAACGGTTGAATTTTTTGGAAAAGAAGCTAACTGGTCTCACCATTCCCTGATCATTCTCCTGTAACAAAACAGCACCTGCACCCACCTGACTTGCATCTACTTGGAGCATGAATGTTTTATCAAACTGTGGTGCTATCAACACAGGAGACGAACACAACAGGGACTTAATATTCTCAAAGGCTTTCTGACACTCATTAGACCACACAAACTTTACCTTAGCTTTTAACAACTCAGTCATATGAAAACCAACTGTAGAGAAGTTCTTACAGAAACTCCTGTAGTATCCAACGAGACCCAAAAATCATTGTAACTCTTTTTTTAGTTGTAGGCCTAGGAAAATGTTCTCCTGCCCTGACTTTGGCCTGGACCGGAGCTACATGGCCCTGCCCCACTCGTGCCTCAGACAACCGGTCAAACAAAGCTCGAATGCGTTTAAGATGAGCATGCCATGTGTCACTATAAATAACCAGATCATCTAGATAAACAGAACAACCTTCTAAACCTGACACAATGCGATTCATCAAACGCTGGAGCGTTCCTCAAACCAAACGGCATGACTCTATAAGAATAGAGTCCAGATGGTGTAACAAATGCCGATACCTCCTGAGCACGCGCAGACAGCGGAACCTGCCAATATCCTTTAAGCAAGTCAAACTTGCTAACAAATTTGGCAGAACCAACCTCATCTATACAGTCGTCCATACGTGGCAACGGAAAGGAATCTGGTTTAGTGACTGAGTTTACCTTTCTGAAGTCTGTGCAAAATCTAGGCGATTTATCAGCCTTTGGAACCAAAATACACGGTGAAGACCAACTAGAAGGTGACGGGATTGCAATATTATTTTCCAACATGTAAGCAACTTCAGAGTCTAGATATTTAAGTTTCTCTGGAGACATGCGGTAAAAACGCTGTTTAATTGGTTGTGCATGTAGGAACATCATCAAACAGACATGGATATTTCTGTATCAGATCTGACAACTCACCACGCTTAGATTCAGTCAAATGCAACAACAGACTATCAAGGTTATGAAGGGTCTCAGAATTTTTTAGACGACCATATAAAAAACTGTCATCTGGTTCTGGCACTCCATCTACCTCATGTGATTCTGACACTGAACTCACAAGCAAAACCGGATGCACCTGGTCTCTTACTGTCTGGCTTACCTCAGCCTCACGCTTATAATATGGTTTGAGAAGGTTGACATGACATAACTGTGTTGACTTTTTCCGTCCTGGTGTTGCTATTATATAATTCAGGTCAGACCTTCTCTCAACAACTGTATAAGGACCAGCATATTTAGCCTGAAATGGCGAGCTCACAACAGGCATCAGTGCGAGCACTTGATCTCCCGGACTAAACTCTTGATGCTCTGCACGGCGATCATAGTTATTTTTTATCTTACTCTGTGACACTTGCAATTTCTCCCTCGCCATTTCACCTGCTACAAACAGACGATGTTTAAAGCCATTGACAAAATCAATCAAATTTCTGGGCGGTTCTGCCTCCACCAGACCAACTTTTAAAAAAGCCAAGGGTCCACGCACTTTGTGTCCAAAAACCAAGTCATTAGGGCTAAAACCTATACTTTCCTGCACAGCTTCTCTTGCAGCCGACATAAGCCAGGGAAGACCCTCCTCCCAGTCTCTATCCAGCTCTGTGCAATATGCACGCAGGAGAGACTTCAAAGTCTGATGGAACCTTTCCAAGGCCCCCTGACTCTGTGCATGATAGGCTGTTGATTGGTTATGACTGACACACAACAACTTCAAAATTTGACCAAACATGTGCGAAGAAAATTTGGACCCCTGATCGCTCTGGATGACCTTCGGAATGCCAAAGACCGAAATGAACTGACTTAGAGCTTTCACTACCGCCTTAGTGGTAATTGCCCTCAGTGGATACGCAGCAGGATACCGAGTATTCTGACACATAACAGACAGCAGGTATTTACAGCCAGACTTAGAGCATGGTAACGGACCCACACAGTCCACAATCAGGTGCTCAAATGGCTCATTCCGAACCAAAATGGGTTGTAATGGAGCAGGTTTAACATACTGATTGGGCTTACCCGTTAACTGACACACGTGACATGTCTTAATGTATGCTGCAACATCTTTTTTCAACCGTGGCCAAAAGAAATGCTTCAAGACACTAAGATAAGTCTTTTTCACACCAAAGTGCCCACTCTCATCTTGAGCAACTTTTAAGACAAGGGGACGAAATTTAGTCGGTACCACCAATTGAACGATAGCATCCCCAACAAAGTCAGTACCCAGAATCAACCATTTCCTAAGTAACAAGCCTTTTTGTAAAAAATACCCACTTGCTACACTGTTGATCTCCTTAGCAGATACAACACAATTAAACATTTCTTTAAGGGAAGAGTCACTTTGCTGTTCCTGTATCAACTCAATTTTTGACACCGATAGTGGAAAGTCCGACATCGATGGAGTCACGAACTCTACTTCACTCTCATCAGACTCCCTCTCAGACTCCGCTTTACTCATAGCTTGTGTACTTACACAGGCTGAGAAAACTTGAGGTAAATCAGTGGCAATATGGTCAACAACAGACTTAACTGGGCAAGATGCAACGACTGGCAAGGGAGTAGTGTCAGCCCAAACATGGCTACCGGCCAGCCCGTTACCCAGAATGAAATGAATCCCCTCAATGGGCAACGCTGGACGTACTCCTACATTTACCTCTCCTTTTACCAGTTCACAGTCCAAGATCAACTTATGTAACGGTATGGGTAAAACAGTTAAACCCATGCCACGACTTAGTATGCAGTCACCCGTGTCAGTTTCTTCTGACAATGACAACACAGATCCCACAATATAAGAGTCATAGGCCCCTATGTCCCTCAGAATTTTTACTGGAACCCTAACCTCACTTCCTACCAGTGACACAAACCCATCTCTTATAAAAGGGGCATAAGCTGCCAAGACATCCGGTTCAAGCTCTGCTGTAAGTAACTCAGACACACAGTCCGTAACAACCGGTGCCGCTGCTGCCACAGGATTAACCTTAGATAATACTTTTTTATTTTTAAAATGCAGCAGCAGACAATCAGCCTTCCAGTGACCCTCTTCATGACAGTAGTTACAGTTAGTGTCAACATTACCTCGCGATACTGCTTCTAACTTCAGTGCACCAGCTCTCCAAGAATGCTCACGTGTTATAGCACGCTCTCTAAAACTCCCTTTATGGAGTAACAAATACTAATCTGCTAATTCAGCCGCACCTGCCGCCGTGACGCACTTTCTTTTACTAACATATGTTGCAATATAGCCAGGAAGCATGTTTTTGAACTGCTCCAAAACAACAAGGTCACACAGATGCCCAAAAGTAGTGACCTCCAGCGCATCCAACCAACGTTTAAAATGACCAGTTACGTCTCGAGCAAACTCCATATAAGTTTGACCAGTGCGTCTTTCCCAGGACCTAAAACGTTGGCGATACGCTTCTGGTACCAGCTCATACGCCTTTAACACGGCAGACTTGATTTTTACAAAGCTAGAGCTATCTTCTGCGCTCAAGGATGAATAAGCTTCCTGTGCTCGTCCTGTCAGCACACACTGAAGCATCAAAGCACAATCTGCTTCAGGCCAACCTCTAGCTTTAGCAACACGCTCAAATAATATAAAAAAAGTATCCAGGTCCTTTTCATTAAACTGTGGCAGTAGTCTTAAATTATTAATATCAAAGGAACACACAGCTCTAGACAACTGCACGGTCTGATCTTCAGTGGCCCCCTTACTATTATTTGCCAAAGATAATCGGCGCCCTTCCAGATCTAATTTGGTCTGCTCGATTTCTTGTCGAATCCTCTCCACCTCAATCTGCTGTTTAATTTGCAACTCATGTCTACATTTGTCATGATCAAGCTGAATCAACAACAGTTCTTTCTGTTGGTCAAATGTTAAGCCCTGAGTCTGGATAAGTACGCCAGCAGAAACTGGAGAATCATCTTTCTCGTCTACAGCCAACACACCCTTCTCCCTCAACTCAGACTTCAAAACTACCTTAATGTTCTCTTTAAGGCGTTCTCCCCTACCACTATAGAGAAGTGCTCTGCAATCTTCAGTAGCTGCTCTCTAGTACAACGCTCCAACACCTCTTCAGACGGCGCTGCAATAAATGCATCACAATCTGCCATTATAACAATTGGCACAACAAAACCACAGCAACAGACCCAGCAAGACAATGTAGCTTCCTCGTGTGTACTAAAAGGACTAAACCTCAAATGGTATGGAGTTTTCCCGCTATCTTGATCAACCCTGCTAACTTACTCATCCCTAGTCTTCATGCAGCTACTTGTGGTGGGTATTTATGCACTAATGACCACTGGCTTGGAAGAGCAACTAGCACACTAGCTACCCTCCCAAAACCATGGACATGCTCCCAAGCTAAAAGCTTCACCCACGTTCGCCAAAACACTACCAAGGACCCGCACAACAAGCCCAAAAGTGGACCGTCGCTACAGCCTACAAGAGAAAACTCCAACTGCTTTTGAAAACAATATGCACACAAGGACCCACAACATTCACCTGGATTATCTGTTGACTAACAACAATAAATAATTTGTAAAAGAAACAAAAATCACCTACAAGTTTTCAAATGCCAAAACCAACCTTCACTTACCCTGCTCAACCAACAAACCAATCACTACAACACTACCCCAAATGAACAAACAAGCAAACAAACAATTACCAAAGTAAAACAAACTTCTTACCATTCGCACAAGCTGCCACGCTCCCAACAACTAGAACCTCATACATAGGCCTACGTATTAAACATTGATATCTTATTAAATTGCCTGAATTCTAAGACCGAGACGAGCCCCCATTTTGTCACAACCTGGCTCAAGGGTCATGACAGAAGAGGGAACTAGGCAGCATAAATAATCAAAAGGTTATTTATTTAACAAAAGAATCACCAAACATAACTATTTAAATGCAGATGGTAAGTCTCCATAACACAAATAAACCCAAACAAAATATAGTAGTCGGCGTGATCAGGCCATGGATGACATCTGGATTGCAGAGAAGAGGCTGCCCGAGTAGTTTGACCAAGTGGAGCTTTATCTTCACTAGTTCATAGGTTCCAGGTGCACCACTCACAGGTTCCAGGTGCACCCAGTCAGCGATCACCTCAACAGAACAAAGATAAATCACACAAGGGCCGTCACACAATATCACATGTAACTTTAGAGACCGACCCTAAATTTGAGACTCTCGAATGTCCAATGTCAAGCCAACTTTATGTCTGTTTTTGTTTTTTACTTTATTTTTCTTTTCTCTGTGCCGGATTGCTGATGTCCTATACCCAGGCATAGATGTCCATCCATCAATTACGAACATTCATCCGCAAATGTCCGAGCGGTCGCGAGCGCGCATGGGAGAATGGCGCATGTTTTTTTTTTTAAAATAATATTTAAAATTAAAGGGATGATTAGGTCTCTCTCTCTCTCTCTCTGCCAGACAGCCCCTCTCCTACAGTCCACACACACTGTCAGTCACCAAAAATTCACAGTCACCAACCCCATCACACTCCCCCTCCCTCTCCCCCTCCCTTTCCTCACAGAGACAGAGTGGCCAGAGTGAGATCATGTCAGTTGAGAAGTCTGACAGTTTTTTAATTTTCTTTTAATCATATAGTGTTGTAAAGTCATGAAACTATGCATATGTCCTCAGAATGATTTGATGTCTGTATGAAAAAATGTTTTTAAGTTTTTGGAAGCTGCAATTTAAAAATACAAGACAATTAATGATTCCCTTTTTACTGTCATTTCAAAAAAATTCACCACCACAAAACCGTTCAAGCTAACCAAAATCCGTTCGCAATTTAAGTTCTTCAATGTTTTTTCTTCATGTAGACAAAGTGTATAGTGTACTTCCCCTGTGAGGAGTATGCATTAATTCACAACTGTAAAATCTAAAAAATACACATTCAAATCAAAATAGCTGACTTCCTGTTGATCGTAGCTTATGACTGTGAATTAGAAAGTTGTCCGTCTTGATTAGAACAATTTATGTACTAAGTTTGGTGTCTGTAGCTAAAACTAACCCCCCCACTTTTGACAAAAGGTGGCGCTATAGAGTGCCTCCTTCACGCCCTTTTAAAAGCTTTTGCCATTGTTTAGCTATCAATAATACCGATATGTGTTTTGACTTTCATGTAAATCTGAGCTTAAACTCACCATAAGAGAATATTCAAGTTTGACACATTGCCATGGCAACACTATATTAGATATCAATACAAGATATCAAAAATCCCCTCGCAATTTTTCATCCCCAATGTCTTGAGATCATGTTCACCGAGTTTCGTGGCGAACGGGTTGAAAACCTCAGAGGAGTATTTCAAATTCCAGAGCATGCTTTTTTTAAACAGCCCTAAATAGCTGACTTCCTGTTGGGCGGAGCCTATGACATGCAGTGTGAAAGTTGTTCGGCTCAATGAGATCTATAAGTGTACCGAGTTTCATATAAATACATGCAAGTGTGTGTGAGCTATGGTTCAAGATTTCTGAAGGTGTTCCAGGGGGCGCTGTAGAGTCCCTGTGCCACGCCCGGGTCCCAGCCTCTGCAGCGTCCTGTTGGCCGCAGATTCCAATGTGAGTGCCAATTTTCAAGAGTTTTTGAGCATGTTAAGGCCCCTAAAAACCCCCGGAAGGTTTAATAAAAAATAAAAATAATAAATATAGCTGCAAGCAGCGATGGCGGGCTCAAGCCACCAATGCCATAACCCCCCCGTGGCATCAGGTAAACTGTGCCCAGCGGGCACATGCATCCACAATATCCCTCTGGCAGTGAGGTTTTAAAGGATACGGCAGTTAAAGGGTTAATCCGAATCATCTAGACTTTAAAATCACATTCACAGAACAATGTATATATATATATATATATATATATATATATATGTATATGTATATGTATGTATATGTATATATATGTATATATATATATATATATATATATATGTATATGTATATATATATATATATATATATATATATATATATATATATATATATATATATAACTTTAGTAACACTGTACAATAAGATTTTATTTATAAACATTATGTTAACATGAACAATATTTATATAGCATTCATTCATGTCAGTTAATATTCCAAACTTAAACATAAAAACACATTGTTTTATTGTGATTTTTTTCCAAGTACATTTTACCAATTCCAAACCATATCAATCTTAATAACTACCATTATTTTTTATTTAATCATTTATGAGTGCTATACAATAGTCCAGGAAAGCTGGAAGAGAAAAACTCCTTATATTCATGTGTGCAGAATTATTAGGCATGTTTTCTTTTACAGATGAAATGCGCTAAAATAGAGTTTTAACTCAAACTGTAAGGTCGAAAATTATGAAATAGCCATGAGAAATATCAAACACAAATGCAATACAGAAATGGATAAGTTAAGACTTGACCATTGTACAAAAAATGCTGACTGGGTCATGAGGTCAGAAAAGAAGAAGAAAAAAGCAGGTCAAGAAGAACTGACAAAAAGAATTGCAAAATAATTAGGAATTAATGTGAAGATTAATTTTTAGTCAATTCTGCAAGACAGACTTTTCAGGAAAGGAGGTGGAATAAAAATGAGCTCCTAAATCTTAATCCCAGATTCTGGAAGATATATTCCTCAAACCATCGAACAAGAGGAGGTGGTGCTGGTCCTTCACGAGTCACTCTAATCTGTTCATAAAGCCGATATATAAAGCCGATATATATAGTATTTCACAATACTTCATGGTATTCTAATTAAATAATTTTTTGGAATCTTAAGTCTCTCAGAGCCTGACACCGAGTAATTCTGGAGACTCCAGGAAAGTGGCATAGGTGGCGCTATCGAGCCATTTTGCCACACCTGATGGAATTTTGGCCTTCAGATGTGTTCAGGCCAGGACTCTTATCACACATGTGCAGTTTGGGGAAGATCGGACATTTTATGCCTGAGTTATAACATCTTTTATTCCCATGGCGAGACATCGAACTTTGACATGGCGCCATGGACCACCACAAAAATGTCCTCACACCATCGGTGCTCGGGCCCTAATAATAATAAACAAAGCAGATACAAGAGGGTCCTCGCACCTCGGTGCTCGGGCCCTAATAAGAATAATCCTTAGGGGAACAATAGGGCCCTGCGCCCATTGGCTCGGGCCCTAATAATAATAATAATAAACGGAGCAATTCCAAGAGGGTCCTCACACCATCGGTGCTCGGGCCCTAATAATAATAAACAAAGCAGATACAAGAGGGTCCTCGCACCTCGGTGCTCGGGCCCTAAATATAGCTGCAAGCAGCAATTACGGGGCCAAGCACTCCAACGGCAAATGTAGGAGCTAAGCATCGCATGAAGCATCACACCAAATACATTAATGAGCAATAACAGCAATTTTGGAATTATTGTAATTGAAATGGCTAAAAAAATCATAATACCACCTCTAGTAGCATGATTACTTGGCTTATCAAGCTTGACCAATAGGTGGCACTGTTATAAAATCAATTTGGTGTACTCTGTGTGACTTTTCAATGACACACACAAAGTTTGGTGTCAATATGCCAAACCATTCCAGGGATACAGCCTCAAGTGTCATTTTCTCATTGTGCCTCATATTCGTTGATGTGGTATGCGAAAACGGTTTAGTCTATCGACTCAAAATCCAAAACTTTCAGTCAGCATAGTCTGAAGATCATTTGATTCGAATTTGGTGAAAATCGGACCTACGGTTGATGAGGAGTTCGAAAAAGTATGTTTTTAACATAAATCAAAATGGCGGACCGGAAGTTCAGCTTACTATGGCATATATAGTATCTATGTTATCGGCATAAGCCAGGGAATATTTTGAGCCCAGTTGCAATAGACTAATGCATTAAGAAGTTATTAGCATTTTTATAAGTGCAATTATTAATGATTAATGAATGGTTTATTACTCTTGACCAATAGGTGGCGCTGTTACCAAATTTATGTGGCATGGTCAGTGTGAGGTGGTGAAGACACATACAAAGTTTGGTGCAAATATGTCAAAGCGTTGCAGATATACAGCCTCAAATGCATTTTGGCACCCTTCCCGCAAATTCGTTAATGCGCTAAATGAGAACCGTTTTGTATATCGACACGAAATCCATAACTTGTTGCCAGCATGGTCTGAAGATGATTCACGTCAAATTTGGTGAAAATCGGACTAATGGTCTAGGAGGAGTTCGAAAAAGTAGGTTTTCAACATTAAGCAAAATGGCGGACAGGAAGTATGCCCAAATCTCGCATAATTGGTATCAATGCTCTCGGCATGTCCCAGAGAATATAGAGAGACCATTTTAATTTTAATAGTCTAATTTATTCAAAAGCTATTAGCATTTATGTGATATTTCATTATAACTCTTGGCCACAAGGTGGCGCTGCCACCAAACTTTTTGAGTACCTTCAGGGCATGGAGCCGAATATTTTTGTAATTATTTGCAAAACGATACGATGCTGCGTTCAAAAAATACAGCATTTTAAAACATAATTCAAAATTGCCGACGCCTAAAATGGCCGACACAGGAAAATTGGATATCATTCGACTCTACATGACTCACTGAATCTAAAGTGACCAGTTGTGTGATTTTTGGCCAAACCATTCAGAAGTTATAAGCCAAAATATGCATTTTTCATATCTCCTGACCACTAGGTGGCGCTGTGTCGAAACACTGCAAGTAGTCTCAGTTCATGCTTGTTATAACACAGACCAAGTTTGGTCTCAATATGACAAACCGTTGCGGAGATATAGCCTCACTTGCATTTTTGCGTGCTTTTCGTCAAATTTGTTTACGTGTCATTCGACAACGGTTGGACGAATCAACTTGATTTCCATAACTTTTGCGGGCCTGGTCTGAAGATGATCTGAGACAATTTTCGTGGCAACCGGACTAACCGTCTAGGACGAGTTCGAAAAAGTAGGTTTTTCGAATAATTGAAAATAGCGAAAAAACTAAACCTTGCGATTTTTGAATTTCAGGATTAATTCGACTTGGCTTGAGCCAAGGATTCAGAGGATTCAGAAGAATTTCCATTTTCTGGCTTACGGTTCAAAAGTTATTAGCATATAAACATTGAAAGTTTGGACAAGTGGTGGCGCTAGAGAGTTGGAGTTAGAGACTTCAAATTTGCTATAGTTAATGTTAGGACTGTCCTCTATCAGTGTGCCAAATTATACAACTTTCCCGCAATCGGTTCTATGGGCTGCCATAGACTTGCGGCGGAAGAAGAAGAAGAAGAAGCAGAATAATAATAACGCCAACGATTACAATAGGTGCCTACGCACCTTCGGTGCTTGGCCCCTAATTAAAGCTGCAAGCAGCGATGAACGGGCCCTCGCACACGGGCTCACCGGCAGCGAGTGGCTTTAGTAAATAGGTGAACGGTGAGAAACATGCATTTAAACTCATAAATATAAGTGGAATATATCAAAGTTTCCTCCATATTTGTGCCAATCTTTGTGTTGCCAGCAGGTGGTGCTCTCATTATAATGGACTATTGGCCTTCAGATGTGTTCAGGGCAGGACTCTTATCGAATATGTGAAGTTTGGGGAAGATCGAACAAATTAAGCCTGAGTTACAACAACTTCTCTTGCTTTGGGAAGACATCAAAATTTGTCATGACGCCATGGACATGCCCTTTAACAAAAACTCAAGATCTCTACAAGTTAACATTGCACAGGCCTTTAGATTAGACTGACTACAAAAATACATTAATCTCAAAAAAATTCTAGGAGTAGTTTGTCGCAGCGTAAAACATGTCACTTCCTGTTGCCAATAGGTGGCGCTATGACTATAACTGAATGTGGGCATGTAGATCTGTTAAGGGCAGAAGTTTTATCTAACGTGAAGTTTGGGGCAGATTGGACATTGTATGTCTGAGTTACAGCAACTTCCTTTTTCATGGCAAAAACAACGCCAATTTTGCTGAGAAAATTCTAAATAACCGACTTCCTGTTGGGATTCGGATTTCGTACCAAGAGACTTTTTTGTAGGTATTGGTGTGTTACATGTGTATACCGATTTTTGTACATGTACGTGAAACATAGCTCGAGGCGTACTTTGTTGAAAGTGTATAGGTGGCGCTATCGAGCCATTTTGCCACACCTGATGGAATTTTGGCCTTCAGATGTGTTCAGGCCAGGACTCTTATCACACTTGTGCAGTTTGGGGAAGATCGGACATTTTATGCCTGAGTTATAACATCTTTTATTCCCATGGCGAGACATCGAACTTCGTGACGGCGCCATGGACACGCCTTTTAACAAAAACTCAAGATCTTCACAATTTAACATCGCACAGGCCTTTAGATTAGACTGACCACAAAAAAGACATTGATGTCATAAAATTTCTAGGAGTAGTTCATCGCAGTGTAAAATATGTCACTTCCTGTTGCCAATAGGTGGCGCTATGACTATAACTGAATATGGGCATGTAGATCTGTTCAGGTCAGGAGTCTCATCAAACATGTGAAGTTTGGGGCAGATTGGACATTATATGTCTGAGTTATAGCAACTTCCTGTTTCATGGCGAATCATCAAAATTCGCCAGGCCGCCACGGACACGCCCATTAACGAAAACTCAAAAGCTTTGCAATTTAACATTGCAAAGGCCTTCAGATTAGGCATACCAAATTTGGTGTTGATCTGAATGAATCTCTAGGAGGAGTTTGTTAAAATACAACGCATGGAAATGACAAAAATGACACAAAATTTGCTCATAATATTAGAAATAACCGACTTCCTGTTGGGTTTCGGACTTTGCTCCAAGAGACTTTTTTGTAGGTATTGGAGAGTTACATGTGTATACTGATTTTCATACATGTACATGAAACGTAGCTCGAGGCGCACACCGTTGAACGTGTACAGGTGGCCCTGTTGAGCCATTTTGCCACACCCACTTCTGAAACCCATATCAGACATAAATTTTCGCCAGTTCTGAGGTGTGTGCAAAGTTTCATGACTTTTCGAGCATGTTTAGGCCCTGAAAAATGCGATTCATTTTGGAGAATAATAATAATAATTAAAGCTGCAAGCAGCGATGAACGGGCCCTCGCACCCGGGCTCCCCGCCAGCGAGTGGCATTAGTAAAAAGGTTAACGGTCAGAAATATGCATTTAAAGTCATAAATATGATTGGAATATATCAAAGTATATTCTGTATATGTTCCAATCTTCCTGTTGCCAGCAGGTGGCGCTATCATTATTACGGAAAATTGGCCTTCAGATGTGTTCAGACCAGGACTCGAACATGTGAAGTCTGGGGAAGATCGAACAATTTATGCCTGAGTTATAACAACTTCTCTTGCTGTGGCGAGACATCAAACTTGTCATGGCGCCATGGACACGCCCTTTAACAAAAACTCAAGATCTTCAAAAGTTAACATTGCACAGGCCTTTAGATTAGACTGACCACAAAATATATATTAATCTCAAAAAAAATTCTAGGAGTAGTTTGTCGCAGCCTAAAACATGTCACTTCCTGTTGCCAGCAGGTGGCGCTATGACTATAACTGAATATGGGCATGTAGATCTGTTAAAGGCAGAAGTCTCAACCAACATGTGAAGTTTGGGGCAGATTGGACATTGTATGTCTGAGTTACAGCAACTTCATTTTTCATGGCGAAACATCGAAATTTGTCAGGCCGCCATGGACACGCCCTTTAACGAAAACTCAAGATCTCCACAAGTTAACATTGCACAGGCCTTTAGATTAAACTGACTACAAAAAATACTTTAATATCAAAAAAAATTCTAGGAGTAGTTTGTCGCAGCCTAAAACATGTCACTTCCTGTTGCCAGCAGGTGGCGCTATGACTATAACTGAAAATGGGCATGTAGATCTGTTAAGGGCAGAAGTCTTATCTAACATGTGAAGTTTGGGGCAGATTGGACATTGTATGTCTGAGTTACAGCAACTTCCTTTTCATGGCAAAACATCGAAATTTGTCAGGCCACCATGGACACGCCCTTTAACGAAACCTCAAGATCTTCACCATTTAACATCTCAAAGGCCTTAAGATTTAACTGACCAAGTTTGGTGTTGATCTGAATAAATCTCTAGGAGGAGTTAGCTAAAGCACAACCCCTGAAAATGGCAAAAACAATGCCAATTGTGCAGAGAAAATTCTAAATAACTGACTTCCTGTTGGGATTCGGATTTTGTACCAAGAGACTTTTTCGTAGATATTGGTGTGTTACATGTGTGTACCGATTTTTGTACATGTACATGAAACATAGCTAGAGACGCACTCCGTTGAAAGTGAATACGCACTCCGTTGAAAGTGTATAGGTGGCGCTATCGAGCCATTTTGCCACACCCGATGGAATATTGGCCTTCAGATCTGTTCAGGCCAGGACCCTTATCACACATGTGAAGTTTGATCAAGATCGGACATTTTATGCCTGAGTTATAACATCTTTTATTCCCATGGCGAGACATCGAACTTCGTCATGGCGCCATGGACACGCCTTTTAACAAAAACTCAAGATCTTCACAACTAAACATCACACAGGTCTTTAGATTAGACTGACCACAAAAAAAGACATTGATGTAATCAAATTTCTAGGAGTAGTTTGTCACAGTGTAAAATATGTCACTTCCTGTTGCCAATAGGTGGCGCTATAACTATAACTGAATATGGGCATGTAGATCTGTTCAGGTCAAGAGTCTTATCCAACATGTGAAGTTTGGGGCAGATTGGACATTGTATGTCTGAGTTACAGCAACTTCCTTTTTCATGGCGAAACATCGAAATTTGTCAGGCCGCCATGAACCCGCCCTTTAACGAAACCTCAAGTCCTTCACAATTTATTATCGCAAAGGGCTTTAGATTACACTGACCAAGTTTGGTGTTAATCTGAATAAATCTCTAGGAGGAGTTCGTTAAAGTACAACCCCTGAAAATGGCAAAAACAACACCAATTTTGAAGGGAAAATTCAAAATAACCGACTTCCTGTTGGGATCCGGATATCGTACCAAGAGACTTTTTTGTAGGTATTGGAGTGTTACATGTGTGTACCAATTTTGTACATGTACGTGAAACATAGCTCGAGGCGCACTCCGTTGAAAGTGTATAGGTGGCGCTATAGAGCCATTCTGCCACACCCGGTGGAATATTGGCCTGCAGATCTGTTCAGGCCAGGACTCTTATCACACAAGTGAAGTTTAGGGAAGATCGGACATTTTATGCCTGAGTTATAACATCTTTTATTCCCATGGCGAGACATCGAACTTCGTTGCGGCGCCATGAACAAGCCTTTTAACGAAAACTCAAGATCTTCACAACTGAACATCGCACAGGCCTTTAGATTAGACTGACCACAAAAAAGACATTGATGTCATAAAATTTGTAGGAGTAGTTCGTCGCAGCATAAAATATGTCACTTCCTGTTGCCAATAGGTGGCGCTATGACTATAACTGAATATGGGCATGTCAATCTGTTCAGATTCGGAGTCTCATCAAACATGTGAAGATTGGGGCAGATTGGACATTGTATGTGTGAGTTATAGCAACTTCATTTTTCATGGCGAATCATCGAAATTCGCCAGGGCCGCCACGGACACGCCCTTCAACGAAAACTCAAGATCTTCGCAATTTAACATCGCAAAGGCCTTTAGATTAGGCATACCAAATTTGGTGTTGATTTGAAGAACTCTCTAGGAGGAGTTCGTTAAAATACAACACATGGAAATGACCAAAATTACACAAAATATGCTCATAATATAAAAAATAACCGACTTCCTGTTGGGTTTAGAATTTCGCTCCAAGAGTCTTTTTTGTAGGTATTGGTGTGTTACATATGTGTGCCAATTTTCGTGCATGTACGTGAAACATAGCTGGAAGGCTGTTGATTTTCTTGGTATAGGTGGCGCTGTCGAGCCATTTTGCCACACCCTCTTCTGAATCCTATATCAGATGAAAATTTTCACCAGGTTTGACGCGTGTGCAAAGTTTCATGACTTTTTGAGCATGTTAAAGCCCTCAAAAATGCGATTCATTCGGGAGAAGAAGAAGAAGAAGAAGAAGAAGAAGAAGAAGAAGAAGAAGAAGAATAATAAAAAACAAAGCAGATACAAGAGGGTCCTCGCACATCGGTGCTCGGGCCCTAATTAAAGCTGCAAGCAGCGATGAACGGGCCCTCGCACCCGGGCTCACCGCCATCGTGTGTCTTTAGTAAAAAGGTGAACGTTGAGAAATATGCATTTAAACTCATAAATATAAGTGCAATATATCAAAGTTTATTCCATATGTGTGCCAATCTTCCTGTTGCCAGCAGGTGGCGCTATCGTTATAATGGAATATTGGCCTTCAGATGTGTTCAAGCCAGGACCCTTATCACACATGTGAAGTTTGGGCAAGATCGGACATTTTATGCCTGAGTTATAACATCTTTTATTCCCATGGCGAGACATCGAACTTCGTCATGGCGACATGGACATGCCTTTTAACAAAAACTCAAGATCTTCACAACTAAACATCACACAGGTCTTTAGATTAGACTGACCACAAAAAAGTCATTGATGTCATAAAATTTTTAGTAGTAGTTTGTCACAGTGTAAAATATGTCACTTCCAGTTGCCAATAGGTGGCGCTATGACTATAACTGAATATTGGCATGTAGATCTGTTCAGGTGAAGAGTCTTATCAAAAATGTGAAGTTTGGGGCGGATTGGACATTGTATGTGTGAGTTATAGCACCATCATTTTTCATGGCGAATCATCGAAATTTGTCAGGCCGCCATGGACACGCCCTTTAACGAAACCTCAATTCCTTCGCAATTTAACATGGCAAAGGGCTTTAGATTACACTGACCAAGTTTGGTGTTGATCTGAATAAATCTCTAGGAGGAGTTCGTTAAAATACAACCCCTGAAAATGACAAAAACAACACCAATTTTGCAGGGAAAATTAAAAATAACCGACTTCCTGTTGGGATTCGGGTTTCGTACCAAGAGACTTTTTTGTAGCTATTGGTGTGTTACATATGTTTACCGATTTTCGTACATGTATATGACATGTAGCTCGAGGCGCACTCCATTGAAAATGTATAGGTGGCGCTATCGAGCCATTTTGCCACACCCAATGGAATATTAGCCTCCAGATGTGTTCAGGTCAGTACTCTTATCAAACATTTGAAGTTTGGGCAAGATCTGATATTTTATGACTGAGTTACAACAACTTCTACTCCCATGGCGAGACATCGAACTTTGACATGGCGCCATGGACACGCCCTTTAACGAAAACTCAAGATCTTCTCAATTTAACATCGTACAGGCCTTTAGATTAGACTGACGACAAAAAAAGACATTGATGTCAAAAATTTCTAGGAGTAGTTTGTCGCAGCGTAAAATATGTCACTTCCTGTTGCCAATAGGTGGCGCTATGACTGTAACTGCATATGGGCATGTCAAACTGTTCAGGACAGGAGTCTCATCAAACATGTGAAGTTTGGGGGCAGATTGGTCATTGTATGTCTGAGTTATAGCAACTTCCTGTTTCATGGCGAATCATCGAAATTCGCCAG